>NC_025698.1:31503569-31511252 GCF_000633955.1 Camelina sativa | reverse complement strand
TAAAGGGTAGCACTAGGATCATTTGGGTTTAGATTGATAGGATGAATTCTTTGGGTGCCTTTGGGTAGACAAGGTTTTGTTCTTGTATGTGTCTAAGTGTTCTTACCTTTAGCATTCTTCTAAAGCTCAATCCATTTTTATGAGAGAACCTTGATATTGAAAAGCCCCATTCTAAAAAGAGACCACCATTGTCTCAAAAACCTTTATCTCCAAGCCAAATGAGTTTAAGCATTGCATAGAATTGATTCATGTTCTTGATTAATGAATGTTAAAGGAAATGGTTGATTTGAATGCATGTGGATATCTAAGGCTCAAATAAATAAAGGTTGTGATATGCTTGTCTAAAATTTTTTAAGTACAGCTCATTCAACTTGCATCATAGTACTAGTAACTTGGACATTGATTCTAGATGGTATATTTGTAAGCTTTAGGAGCTGAGATCCCACTTTCAAACCTCACCTACCTTCTTATGTCTTGATTATTTGTTTGAGGGCAAGCAAAGACTAAGTTTGGGGGTGTTGATGTTCATATATTTCACCATGTTTTCCCTTAATATATTCACATCTTTTGCATCCTTTGCTATCCTTTTTGATAATTATTGCATAGTTTTAGGATTGTTCTTGCATTAGAGTATAGCTGCATTGCATTTGCATTTTCTCTTGCATAAACAGGTTATTTTGGAGCCTAAGGAGCATGGATGCAATGCTAAGGAGAAGTGAAGCAATCAAGAGGAGAAAGCAAATGAGCTAAGGCTGAAGAACCAAGGTCCGGAGTCCAACTCGACTGCCCACTCGACCAGACACTCGACCTTGTGCTGAGAGGGACTCGACCGAGTGGGATGATCACAAGAGGAGCCAACTCGACCGGTCACTCGACCGAGCACCAGGTCGAGTTGGTCGAGCCGCCTGGCTATTTTGTCTTTTAGCGTTTTAGGGCTTCCACTACTTTTTCTATATAAGGGCTTGTACCTGCAGCCACCAAAGTGTGCATCTTTTTAGAATAGTCAAAAAACCTAGTTTTTACTCTTTTTGGAATTATTCCTTTTGCACTTTTATTTTCTTAAGATCTTGTACTTCTTTTAAGGGAGAAAAGACTAGATTCTTCAATATTGTTGGTTTCATAACTTTCTTAATATTGAGAATTCGAGTTTGATTCTTTCTCCAATATTGTAGATCTTTGTTTTATCTTTCTAATGATGCAAGTTTCAGTATTTTATGGGTTTTTTGACTTTGTTCATCATGTGTTCTTGTGAGTAGTTCTCTAGGATCTTGAGGATGGGTTAGGCTGGATTATGTTTGTGGTTTGTTTGATTTGGTTAAGCTTGATTGTTGTAGATATTTTCTAGGCTAGATGTTCTTAATGTTGATCCTATAACTGAGAGGGTAGGGTTTGATTTCAAGCATCTTAGCATCACACCAATGTTTAAGAAGCATAAATAAGGCTAGATCTAGAGTTTATCATTAGGCTTGGTAAGAGATTAGGAGTCTTGTTTGATATTTGACATATTGCTTAATGCCTGCTTGTGTAGATTCTTTTCTTTGTGAGAACAAGTCTAGAAATATATGAGCTTGATTGTTTCTTGCCATGAGAGTGGATTAAACATGTAATAGAATAATATTGTCTATAGATTAGCTCAAGTTGTTTGAGGTTTGTTGACCAAGTTAGATAACCACAATCATTAGTCCAGCCCATGAATCCCTCCTCAATACCTTCCTTGTTTATTAATTTCTTAGTCTTAATCTTACTGCTTGCTTATTGTTTGATTCGCTTTTGTATTGCTATGTTTTTCTTGTGTTGCTCTGTTTTTACGTTTTAGTCCAGCTCGACCCTGCACTCGATCTACACTCGATCGAGTGCTTGCTCGAGTTCATCCTAGAACTTGTGTTTATGATTCACGTTTGTCCTGTCTCATTTCCTGTTTCATTCTAGTTGCATTTCTGTAGCATTCACTTAGTATCCTGTTCATTACCTGTCTTGCATATTAGTTCATTTCTTGCATTACTATAGTTTCTATTACTGTTCTAGTTTCATTATAGCTTTGATTTGTCTGTTTTATTTGCAATTAGTACCCTGTTCTAGTTGTTTTTACTTTCTGCGTTTCATATTTCATCAATAAGTTGTTAGTGACAAACATCCTTAATATTTGGCTTGACTTAGACATATATGCACATCCTGATTGCTTGCAAACATGAAATTGGATTGACACCTCTTGTACTACAACAACACAAGAGGAATTGAAACACCCTGCCATCCATTCATCATTCATAAGTCATCATTCCATACATCTTCACCATACACCAAACATATGTGTTTCAATTTGGCGTCGTTGCCCATTTGAGTTTGTTTTGTGACATTTAGGATCATTATTAGTCTAAGATTAAGTTCGTTTATACACTTGTGAAGTTACTGAACTCGAATATTCTTTTGCTTGGCTTTTTTGAGTTTCAGGTACCCACTCGACCACCCACTCGAGCACCACTCGACCGAGTAGTGATCGAGTCAGAAGCCGGATATAAATAGACATCACTTCCCAGTCGACTCGACTACCCACTCGAGCCTGTGCTCGACCGTGTCCCTGTTCGAGTCTGTACTCGAGTTTGTTGATGCACACAAGGTCTAAAGGCAAAGACAATCTTCAAAGGCCTATTGACAACATCCACAGGCTGCAAAAGGGTTTGAGACATAAGCAAAGAAGAGTAGTTCAAGAACAAGAAGAACAAGTAGTCATGGAGCAGCAAGATAACCATGATCAAAGACCTAGACACATTGGTGCTGGGGATGCACCTAATACCCACAACCAAAGAGCTGGTATTGTGCCTCCTGCTGTGGCCAATAACAATTATGAGATCAAAAGTGGATTGATCTCTATGATTCAAGCCAACAAGTTTCATGGATTGCCAATGGAAGACCCTCTAGATCACCTTGATGAGTTTGACAGAATATGTGGACTCACAAAAATCAATGGAGTGAGTGAAGATGGCTTCAAGTTAAGGCTATTCCCATTTTCCCTTGGAGACAAAGCTCATCTCTGGGAAAAGACTCTCCCTACTGGAGCAATAACCACATGGGATGCATGCAAGAAAGCTTTTCTGGCCAAGTTCTTCTCCAATGCTAGGACAGCTAGGTTGAAGAATGAAATCTCAAGTTTTGCACAGAGAAACAATGAAAGCTTTTGTGAGGCATGGGAAAGATTTAACGGATTCCAAACTTATTGTCCCCACCATGGATTCAGCAATGAGTCATTGCTCAGCACTTTACACAGAGGAGTTTTACCCAAGATTAGGATGCTACTTGATACAGCCTCCAATGGAAACTTTCTCAACAAGAATGTGGAAGAAGACTGGGAGTTAGTAGAAAATCTTGCTCAATCAAATGGTAATTATAATGAAGATTATGATAGAACCATAAGGATCACCTCCACTGATCAAGAGGACAAATATAAGAAATATTTGAAGATGGTCAATGAGAAACTTGACAAGATTCTCCTAAGCCAATCAAAGACCATTCACTTCACTGGAGAAGAAGAAGCTCCAGTCCTAGAAGGAGATAGGGAGTTTGCTGAGTTGTGCTACATGAAAAACCAGGGAGGATTCAAAGGTTACAACCAAGGAGGATTCAAGAACAACAATCTATCTTATAGGAGTAACAATGTGGCCAACCCACAAGATCAATTCTATCCTCCTCAACAACCTCAACAACCTCAACAGCAGCAAAACTATATACCCAAGCAGCAACAACAAGTGTTCCAGCCCCAATTGTGTCCCCACCAGGGTTTCAGACTAACCAAGGCCAGGAACAAGACTTAAGAGCTATGATGCAACAGTTGTTGGTTGGGTAAGCCAATGGAAAGATTGAGGAGGCTAAACAATTTGCTGAGTTAAACCAAAGGTTAACTTCACAGTATAATGATCTCAATATGAAGTTTGAAGGTCTGAATTCAAGAATGAAGTATATGGAGGGCAATGTAGCCTCTACTTCAGCTCCTAAGCCTAACCAACTCCCTGGAAAAGCTGTTCAAAATCCAAGAGAATTCACTGCTACGGCCATTCATGTTTATGGAGAAGACGTCACTGAGGACAGTGAAGTCCAAGTTTTGGGGGGATTCATCAGTTACTGAAGCCCCAAGTGACGTTTGTGCAAAGCAAATGGAGTACGACATTGCACTCGACCCCGAACTCGAACTGCCACTCGACCGAGTGCACACTCGAGTGGTCGATCGAGCTGAAGACTCCGAAGCTGTCAAGCCTATTAAGTACATTCCTCCTGCTTACAAACCTCCTCTACCATTCCCAGGACGTTTCAAAGCACAGAAGATTAAGGAACTAAGGGAAATCATTGAGAGAAAGGAAATGATGGCTTTGCAACAAGAGGATGAGAAAGGTTTGAAGGAAGAAGCTGTGATTGAGAAAAAAGAGGAAGTAATGGCTATAAAAGAGATCATCATTGCTTATTAAGAAGAAGAGAGAGGACCTGCCTTGGAACAGTATGATCCATACCCTCTCTATAAAATTTTTTTGCTTGACTTGTCAAAGAAGAGGGATGAAGATCAAGATGAAAAGGATCTTGAAGACCTTGGAGGAGTGATCATTCCAATTAAGCTTGAGGATCCTGGTCCATTCTATCTGCCTTGCTCACTTAGCTATCTTCACTACAACCAGTGCCTATGTGACTTGGGAGCCTCTATTAGTGTGATGCCTTACTCTATAGCACAAAAGCTTGGGCACACTGAATTCAAGTCCACCAACCTTCACATTTACCTAGCTGATGGGTCAAACAAGGAGGTAGTTGGTAAGTTGGAGAATATTCCAGTCAAGATAGGGAAGGCAAGGGTTCATACTGATTTTGTGGTTCTAGAGATGGGTAAGGAGCCTGAAGATCCTATCATTCTAGGGAGGCCATTCTTAGCCACTGTTGGAGCCATTATAGATGTCAAGGAAGGACTTGTGACCCTGAACATTGCTGAGGATATAACTATGAAGTTTAAAATCTATAACCCAACCAACCTTCCTACCATTGATGATCAACCTTTCACTATTAAGGATAAAGGAGGTCATAAAGTTTTAAGTGAGATGGAAACTCCAAAGGCTAAGCTCAATCTTCAGGAAGATTCAGTAGAAAGCTTAAGAGTTTAGTTCAAGAGTTGACTGGCATGGTGAAGGATCTCCAAGTCAAACTAAACAAGAGGTCTTTGAGGAGAGCAAGACCAAGGCTCAAAATCAAGAAGAAATATGGTTTATGTGTTAAGGGTGAAGTGATCAAGGATCAACTTTACAGTGATCAAGAGGTTCCAGGGAGAATTTCATCACCTCCTTGGTATCTAGACCAGGCTTAAGAAGGCAACCAAAGTCAAGCTTAGTGACTCTAAACAAGCTCACTAGGGAGGAAGTCCCTAAGGTATCCTTTGTAAATATGCTTTATTTTCTTAGTAGTTTTGATGTGTTTTCTTTTATGTTTGTGTTAGGCAGGCCTTTCAATAAAAGTGTAGATGAGTATGGAGAGATTTGGACTTGGGGAAGGAGATTCGCAAGCCCACTCGACCAGCCCACGAGAGGTACTCGACCGAGTTGGCAAAGGTGTAAGGCCCATTCGTTTCTCATTTCTCTAGAATGATCGAATGGAGGGAAGACAAAGAAGAAAATTTTGAATTTTCAAAAATTGGTCAAGGAGCTCGACCACGTGCTGGTCGAGTGTGGGGTCGAGTGACAGCCAAAAAGCAAGTCAAAGATTCCCAATTCAAATTTGAATGTTCTGTTCGAAAATGTCTTCAAGGATTAATAGGAAGTCTCAACAAGCGGCTGCAAGCTCCATGGAACGTCGTGATGCTCACCTTGAATCAAGAGGAGAAGCTGGAAGAACCACTCGACGCCTCACTCGAGCAAGCACTTGACCGAGTGGTGGTTCGAGTGGCCGATCGAGCCAGATGCCGAGTTCAAGAAATCAGTCAGTTGAGGAAGATCCTGAGAGAACTGAAGTGAAGAAGAAAGGGAGCCAACTCTTAACGAGTTCATGAGGAGGCACAAGACCAAAGGGAAGAGGCCAGCAGTTGAGGTTGAACAAGAGGAGATTGAAAGTGAAAGTGAGGAAGAAAGTGAAGAAGAAGAGTTAGAGGATGATGGGGAAGCAGAATCATGTGGATTGACAAAGAGGCAACTCTATGAAGCCTTCATGAGAATGGAGTTCTTGGGAACTAGGTATCCACACAAGGAAACCTTGGAGAAGCTAGCCATTGATGGAGATGTGGAGTATCTCTTTGAGAAGAGCAACTTAACCAAGTTCATGGGGCTTTGCATGGAGGGTTACAAAGAGGAAAGTTGTGAGTTTCTAGCCACAGTCAAACTGCACACATATGCAAGGAAGGATGATGAGTTTGGAGCTGGTCACATTGCTTTCACAATCAAGGGGAAGAACTATGAGCTTTCATTGAAGAAGATAGCAAATGTGTTTGGTTTTGAAGTTGGGAGTAATAGGAACTTGATGATACCAAGAGAGGAGCTCTATGCCATTTGGGAAACCATTGGAGACAACATCACCTATTCATCCTCTAAGACAAAGAGTTCAAAGATAAGAAGCCCAGTCCTAAGGTACTTCCACAAGGCCTTAGCAAACACCTTCTTCGCTAGGAAGGAGACTGGAAATCTCAATGAGGGTGAGCTTAAGTTAATTGACATGGCTCTCAATGGAGTCATCTTTGAGGCAATAAATGGAACCATCATTCTTGGGACCACTGTGGAGACTGACCTTGCAATGGTGCTCATTGACCACATGATATATTTAAGAAGTTGGGTGGGCAAGTTGCAAAACAAAGGTTCTAGGGGAGCACTAACCATTGGGGGCATCATCACTCCCATTCTACAAGCTGCCAAAGTTCCACTTAGAGGAGAAAGGGTCTCACCAAGATGGATTGACTCAAGCTACCTCACTTCCACTCTCATATTAGCCAAGGAGATGCATCAAGGAAATTACATTTTCAACTTTGAGCTTCCAACAGTTGGGAAAAACAGTTGATCCTACCTAACCAAGAGCTCACCACCATTCAAGAAGGAGCCAACATTGACTTTTGGCCAGCTGATGAGTTCTTGTTTGATGGGATAGTTCAACCTAGAGTTGATGAAGCTGGAGATGTACAAATGGCTGATGGGGAGGAGCAATTTTATTTTGAAGATTATGAGCCCAACCCAAGAGATAGTAGAGGGGTGAGAGAGACTAGCAAAAGGTTGACTCTCCTTCAAAAGTGGAGCAAGTGGCATGGGAAGAGGTTTGATAAGCTTAAGAAGAAGGTGACCAATATGGCTAAGTCCATTAAGGGCCTAAAGAAGGAGATTGCTGAGCTGAAGAGTGCAAACTCATCACCAAGCCATTCAAGCCCCTTGAGGAGGAATAGCTCAACTAGAGCACTCTCAAGAGTTGCAAACCCTGTGGAACCAGCTAGAGCTTCAATGTACGAGCCAAATCAGAGGAAGAGGAGTTCAAGTAGCCGAGAACAACAATTTTCGAGGCACTCGACCGGGTCACTCGAGCACCCACTTGACCGAGCACCCCAGATGCACTCGGCCGAGTTCCAGCCAAGATCACCTTATGGCTTCCCACCTCCAGCTGCTTATCCAAGATATCCAGGTTACCCTCCCATCCCACCCCAGTACTTCATGGATCCAGCAATCTACCAGCAGTTCTACCAGCAGCAAG
>NC_025698.1:31502281-31502927 GCF_000633955.1 Camelina sativa | reverse complement strand
TTTATAAGAACCTAATATTGACTTACAATTATCAATGTGTGCATTGCTTTAAACTCATGGATACCATATACATATTTGGATCATCTTTCTCCTTTTTACCACTCTTGTTGATCCAAGTAGCTGATTGAATCATTAAAAAAATCAGTTTCCAATACCTTTAACCAACCANGACCCCAACTACACTTTTGACAGCATGCAAGAGGATGTGGACAGTTTCTTCTCCAATCCTTAAGGTACCACTATCACTTTCCCTTATAAATACCATTGCATTTGATATTTTGTTTTGTTTTTAATCTTAAATCCTCTTACAAATTTCTTTCACACAGAGGACTGTGTGATTTAAGTTTGGGGGAGGGTTTGAGATAGCATTTGATATTTTGTTTTATGTTCTTATTTCAAATTTTTAGCATCATCATGTTAGTATTTGCATAGCATCTAAGACATAGAAAAACCCCTAAAAATTTGAATTTTTTTGCAAAATTTTTTATAAAAAATGAGTGTTCATGTAGTTTGAATTGCATATTAGGATCTTGTTTAGCATGTTTCATGTAGGATTGTATAATATTTGCATTAGGGATTTATGATGAGCTTTGCCTTGTTAGCTTGTTTTATTCACTAGACTAGGATCAATGCCCAAGTTAATAGT
>NC_025698.1:31498197-31501523 GCF_000633955.1 Camelina sativa | reverse complement strand
CAAAGACTAAGTTTGGGGGTGTTGATGTTCATATATTTCACCCTGTTTTCCCTTAATATATTCACATCTTTTGCATCCTTTGCTATCCTTTTTGATCATTATTGCATAGTTTTAGGATTGTTCTTGCATTAGAGTATAGTTGCATTGCATTTGCATTTTCTCTTGCATAAACAGGTGATTTTGGAGCCTAAGAAGCATGGATGCAATGCTAAGGAGAAGTGAAGCAATCAAGAGGAGAAAGCAAATGAGCTAAGGCTGAAGAACCAAGGTCCGTAGTCCAACTCGACTGCCCACTCGACCAGACACTCGACCTTGTGCTGAGAGGGAATCGACCGAGTGGGATGATCACAAGAGGAGCCAACTCGACCGGTCACTCGACCGAGCACCAGGTCGAGTTGGTCGAGCCGCCTGGCTATTTTGTCTTTTAGCGTTTTTAGGGCTTCCACTACTTTTTCTATATAAAGGCTTGTACCTGCAGCCACCAAAGTGTGCAGCTTTTTAGAATAGTCAAAAAACCTAGTTTTTACTCTTTTTGGAATTATTCCTTTTGCACTTTTATTTTCTTAAGATCTTGTACTTCTTTTAAGGGAGAAAAGACTAGATTCTTCAATATTGTTGGTTTCATAACTTTCTTAATATTGAGAATTCGAGTTTGATTCTTTCTCTAATATTGTAGATCTTTGTTTTATCTTTCTAATGATGCAAGTTTCAGTATTTTATGGGTTTTTTGACTTTGTTCATCATGTGTTCTTGTGAGTAGTTCTCTAGGATCTTGAGGATGGGTTAGGCTGGATTATGTTTGTGGTTTGTTTGATTTGGTCAAGCTTGATTGTTGTAGATATTTTCTAGGCTAGATGTTCTTAATGTTGATCCTATAACTGAGAGGGTAGGGTTTGATTTCAAGCATCTTAGCATCACACCAATGTTTAAGAAGCATAAATAAGGCTAGATCTAGAGTTTATCATTAGGCTTGGTAAGAGATTAGGAGTCTTGTTTGATATTTGACATATTGCTTAATGCCTGCTTGTGTAGATTCTTTTCTTTGTGAGAACAAGTCTAGAAATATATGAGCTTGATTGTTTCTTGCCATGAGAGTGGATTAAACATGTAATAGAATAATATTGTCTATAGATTAGCTCAAGTTGTTTGAGGTTTGTTGACCAAGTTAGATAACCACAATCATTAGTCCAGCCCATGAATCCCTCCTCAAGACGTTCCTTGTTTATTTATTTCTTAGTCTTAGTCTTACTGCTTGCTTGTTGTTTGATTCGCTTTTGTATTGCTCTGTTTTTCTTGTGTTGCTCTGTTTTTACGTTTTAGTCCAGCTCGACCCTGCACTCGATCTACACTCGATCGAGTGCTTGCTCGAGTTCATCCCCAGAACTTGTGTTTATGATTCACGTTTGTCCTGTCTCATTTCCTGTTTCATTCTAGTTGCATTTCTGTAGCATTCACTTAGTATCCTGTTCATTACCTGTCTTGCATATTAGTTCATTTCTTGCATTACTATAGTTTCTATCTCTGTTCTAGTTTCATTATAGCTTTGATTTGTCTGTTTTATTTGCATTTAGTACCCTGTTTTAGTTGTTTTTACTTTATGCGTTTCATATTTCATCAATAGGTTGTTAGTGACAAACATCTTTAATATTTGGCTTGACTTAGACATAGATGCACATCCTGATTGCTTGCAAACACTCAAATTGGATTGACACCTCTTGTACTACAACAACACAAGGGGAATTGAAACACCCTGCCATCCATTCATCATTCATAAGTCATCATTCCATACATCTTCACCATACACCAAACATATGTGTTTCAATAAAATAAATAAATAAGGAGATAAAGGTTCCCCCTGACGTAACCCTCTCTGTGGCTTAATATATCCTCTAGGCTGACCATTTATAAGAACCTGATACGAAACGGAGGATACACACCACATAATCAAGGAAATCCTTTTTCTATCGAAACCCATTTTAGCCATTATCGATTCCAAAAAATCCCACTCAACACGATCATAAGCCTTGGTCATATCCGCCTTGAAAGCCAAAAACTCTGATTTACACAGTGGATTAGTGTTTAAACCATGAAACATTTCATGGGCGACTAGAATATTGTCTTTAATTAAACGACCAGAAACAAACGCCGATTGTGTATCAGAAACAAGAGATGGGAGAAACCGCTTAAGCCGGAAACACAATATTTTAGAGATGATCTTGTAACACACATTACAAAGGCTAATGGGCCTAAATTCCGTCATCCGTTCGGGCCTTTCCGTTTTAGGGATGAGACAAATATTCGTTTCATTCAACCGAGGATCAAAATGATCTGTCCGAAAAAATTCTTTCACCAGAGCCACCAAGTCTCCTTTAAGAGAGGACCAAAAACGTTGTAAAAACAATGCTGTCATCCCATCTGGACCTGGGGTCTTCTCAGGATGCATTGCAAACAAAGCTTTGCGAATCTCTGATTCCGTGATCTCCCTGGTTAGAGTTATATTCATACTATCGGAGACTAAAGGAGGAACTTCCTGAAGCAACTGTGAGACACCCCTCACATCCGACCGTTTGAATAGATCCGTAAAATAATTTGATGCAATAGCCTCCATACCTGAATCCGACTCAGTCCAGGTATCGTCAGGCCCAAACAGGCCCGTAATCCTATTCCTTACCCTCCGTTGTTTGGTGGATGCATGAAAGAATTTCGTATTTTTGTCCCCCACCCGTAACCAAAACTTCCTACTTTTCTGCTGCCAATATACTTCTTCATCCCTATAAGCCTCCTTTAGTTTCCTTTCAATGCTATAGATTTCCTCCTGTGAGATTGAATCATTCATCTTTGCCTCCTGCAAGGCCGTCTTCAGAGAGGAAATAACCGTAGGCCCAATAACAACATGATTCTTCCTCCACCAAGAAATCGAGTTTCAAATTTTTTTTAATTTATCCACAAAGACCGAAACTCGAAAGTTCTTAGTACGATTCCATCCAGACTCTACCGCTCCAGACAAACCATCTTTCCCTAGCCAGCGTTTATCAAAACGAAACTGTCGATGTCTGCTCAACTTTGTTTTAAAACAAGTTGCCGGAATAGGACAATGGTCAGAACCAATCATCTCTAAATAATCAACCTTAGAATGTGGAAATAAACAGTGCCAATCCTCATTCCCCAGTGCCCGATCTAACCTACACCGGACAACCTGATTATTCTGTCTATTACCCCGCCACAAGAATTGTCCCCATAACAAGGAAATGTTAACATGCCGCAATGTCTGATCATAGAAGAAAATGGTACAAATGAAGAGACTGGTCTCAAAGCCCCCCCCCCCC
>NC_025698.1:31457211-31498119 GCF_000633955.1 Camelina sativa | reverse complement strand
CCCCCCCCCCCCTGATTTCTCATGATTGCCTATGAGTTCATTAAAATCACTGATCATAAACCATGGATCAATCCGGAATGAACCAATATGAATCAACTTATCCCAAACCTTATGTCTATGTTGAGGAACGAGATCCCCATAAACAAAATATAAAAAAAAACACTTGTTATCCAAAATAGGCTTGAGCATCAATTAAACGGTTACTCTCATATAAAATAGAAAGTTTAATTTCATTCATATAAAAAACAGCCAAACCACCCCGGGACCCGCAAGGATCAACCGAATACAATTTTTCATAACTAAATTTATTCTGAAACTTCTGTAAATAAGAAAAATACTTTTTTGTTTCTGATAAAAATAAAATATCTGGACGATGCTTCCGCCACAAATCTCCCAAATAGCTCTCTATCAGGTCAGCCCCAATGCCCTGACAGTTCCAACTCATGATTTTCACTTTTGAGCCGGTGGTTTCGGGAGAGCCACCATCCCCTTCTTAACTGGTCGACCACCACCAGCAGGTTTGCCAACCATGTCCTTGTTCCCTTGTTTTCCTGACCCTTTCTGTTTGTTACCTTCACCTGCAGGTTTAGATAAAACTTTAGCTAGCAAACGTTTACCGGGAGATGCTAAATACACAGCCGGTTTTTTGTCTACTTTCTTTGACTGAAAAGTAGACCTCCGTAAGACTTCATTTGTCTTGCGACCTAGAGAAACCCCTTGCAAGGCAGAACTAACAACATTCACAACCAGATCAATCGAAGAGGAGGATGGAATACCTTGCAGTTTGTCCTCAGTAACCACATTACTGCCTAATCCCATACCTCTGAAAGACACATTTCCCTGCTCAGCCTCAACCTCACCCTCCTCATTAAAGTTACTATCTGGAGTTTCTCCCTCCTCTAGGAGATCATCATTGGCTTCATCAAAGTCCGATTCTACTGCATCCTTACCAGTTCCGTATGTAGGAGAATCTCCATATCTGCATCCCGATGAGAAACACCCTGATCAGTAACAGCAGAATCAGCTCCAAGGACCTCTTGCAACTGCTTATCCTTGTGACCAGATTTAGCCCTGTATAAGGTTTTGGCCACGCAGTCCCTGATCCCTTGCGGTTAAGGGGAAGGGAATTAGCCCTGTATTAGAGAGAAATTTTAAAGTGGGTGAAGTTGGAATATACGGATCAATCCTCGTATTTGATATATTGAGGTTAATAGAAGGTTCTTTTCGAGTCTAAACAAACGAACTAAATCACATCAATGTCTGTTTAATTATTTATGATTTTCTTGCAAGAATTTGGTTTTATTATATTGTGTGTGATTTGACTACTGTGAATAATTGGATATACGTTAAAGAAGGAACTATGAAAACCCCCAAAAATATATCTAGAAGTACTAGAAAGACAAGTTGCGTACCAAAAATTCAATGAGGATCAAGTCAGATATTTTGTTTAAAAATTATTTCCCTCTTTTTAGTATAAAATTGTTGTGAAATCTCCTGCAAAAGAAAAAAATAATTGTATTGAAGCATGGAAAACCAGTGAATCTGTGGCACTCAAATCAGTAATTTGCTCACAAAAACTATAAAGAATCGGAAAACAACAAAGAAAAATAGGTTTTGTGGCATGGACAGACATTAAAATAACATACATATATATATATATATATTTAAAATCACAATTAACTTCGGATAACAAAAATTGTTCCATTTAATCATGCATCATTCCAAATGTTTTCAGCCACTTTTTTCTCCGGATAAATCACTAGACTGAAACACAGAATCAAACATCTCAAAATTAAAATTGTTTTGCCAACAATATTAATCAAATCATTGTCAAAGTTATATCTTCTTTCCTATTTTCTTGATAAATCGATTTTTTTTTCATGTTTACTCATTTCGGATGCAGTCAACAAACTCAAAAATCACAAAAGGGGAGAATCATTAAATTGAAGTGGGGAAATGAGAAACCTATCTTCAAAAAGACAAAAAAAAACACATGTAATCCACGTGGTCGTATGAGAGTTCTCTAAGCTGCAAAGCCACCGTCCAATGACTTGCCGCTTTTGCATCACACATCTCATTGTTTCTGTTTTGGATTTTCCATAAATAGAAGCTACTCGAAGCTCCCTCATCTTCACTATATCGACTTACTACAATACCAGGGAGCTTCCCGCACACTTATGCCGACAAAAACTTTTTTAAAATAATTGTTATTTTTTTTTGGTAAAAAACATTACTAATTAAATTTTTTTATACATTTTTGTGGATAAATATATTTTCATAAAATAATTCAACTAATTTAACAAACCAAAAAGTAAATTAATTATAAAATTAAAAGAATTCCAACAAAAAATGTAAATGGAAAAAAATTGACTAAAAGAGACACTATGAATTAATCTTCAATGATAAAAAACGGAAATAAATTTTCTAATATAAACATAAAGTAATATAGTTAGGGGAGTTACCCGCGAGCATTCGCGACCAAATGTAATGAACAAAAATAATTTAAAATTTTTGTAGGTTAGCATCAGATAACTTACCATTCATGGACATTATATTGGGGTATGACTGCAATAAAAATAGGTTAAAATTCATGCTAAAATCAGTTTATAAAATATAAATATTTTAAAATTATAACTACAGTTAGAAATTCAATTCATGAAAATAGTAAAGCATATCAATAGCATCTCACCATAGATAAACAATCAAAATCACATAATAGTAATTCCGATTCATTAGAATCGAATGTTGTGACTGAGCGTCTCTATATTGATAACAATTTTAAAAATAGAAATTTTCACGAAACAAATATTTATAATAGATTATAGTATTTACTTTTTTTTTCATTTTTTTTAAATGGTAAATGGGATATGAATATTTGATTTCCAATTTTTTTCTAATTTTTGTTTTTAAAAAGTAATTCGTTTTTATTTTCAATAGTTTTTTTTCTAATATGTTTTTTTTGATCCTCCTCCTAATTATAATCATTAGGATATTCTATCTTATTTAGAGTCTTTGCTCATCCTTTTAGTGATGGAGTATCTAGCCCAAAAAACATTGTTTTTTACCGGAGATTTGTAGCAACCTTATGAGATTTTTTCGGGATTATAGAAAATTGTGCTGGAATCCCCGACCCTAGCTTCTTCGTCTCGTCCCGAGTCATGTATTCCGAGATAAACAAGATGTTCTCCATGCCGCCTTGTGGAGGCAAACACACGGGATCTTGGGATCTTGAAAAACATAGGAACAAACCCAAGATGCAGACATGGAGCTTTGAGGACCTTCCTGAGTTGGTGCAGTCATGCTTGCAACGACTAGATTCGTGTTGTACGACAGATCACTTGGTGGAGTCACGACCGACGGGAGAAATGTTTATGGTTAAGTGGTTCAAAAAGAGAAACAACGACGAGGGAGGGAGAATAGAAGGGAGGCATATAATGGTGTTCAAGCTAAACGGGGATGGAAATGCTTTGTACACTGATGACATTGGAGATCTCTGCATTTTCCTGTCCAAATCTGAACCTTTCTGTGTCAAGGCTAGCCTTGGGCAAAATACCTGAACCCGAAAATCCGACCCGAACCCGATCGGGTATTATCCGATATCCGAACGGGTACCTGAATTAACTCGAACATGTATAAACATAGTGCAAAATAGTCACTAGTGGGATTCAAACCGATGACCTAAAGCATTAAGTGACCTAAAATATTAATATTTGATATATTATAGAACTGGAATTACAAAAGGAACCGAGGAATTTATTAATGGAGCTCCTCCCACTCTCCCTAAAAGACCTCACAAAATACTCGATAACCCTCTCTCACTCTCTCGAACCTTATATATAGACATAGAATTAAGAAATAACCTAAACCAACCATGTTAACTCTCACAACAAACCTTGGTTAACTTGAAAGTAAGTAAATATTGTTAAACCATTTTCACTGATCTATCAATACCCATGCATTTGAAAATAACCTTGTCCTCAAGGTTGAAGTTTCGACACTGTTCAGTCCATACCAAGATGAGCTCCCAAGAACAATCATTAAAATCTGTCAACATAGTCCACTTCACCAACAACTCGTCCAAAACCCTAGACACGCGGCCAAAGCTAAAGAACACACATGTCCCTAAAAGCAAAAGAAAAAGTAATTCAAAGGCAAAGACCATCCAACGGTCATAAGAGAGTCCAAAGGAAATTAAAAGGAAGGGAAGGGAAAGAGATAGAAATACCACGTCATTGGCTGGATGCGGTGATAAGATCTTCACTTCCTTGGCTCCTAAGCATGTCAATGAATGTTTCCAAGTCATGAGCCAAGCGGGAACGAAGTGGAGATGCACTAGAGCTCGCTGCCTCGTTAAAACCTCTTTGGTAAACCCATTGGGACAAACCCAAAGTAGGAAAAAGAATACAGCTCCTTCTAATGACTTAGGGGCATCTTCACGCTTGCGTGATGGTGAAAACACGCGAACTAAGCTTCCGAGTGTTGTCCGAGAGGTGGCTAAGAGGTGTCCGAGAGACGCGAGTCTTCATGGCCGAATGATCGATCCCGTGCTCACATCATTCCCTCCCTCTTATAGAAGTTTTGACCTCAAAACTTTGCTCATCACCTGGATCAAAAAGGAAAACCCTTATCAGCAGCATCAAAAGTTCAACTGCGGTTTAATTTACCGGGATCAAATGGAAACAGTAAGGCCTTAAGAGAAAAGGATAAGACTTCCCCGGTAAGGCCAGTGGCACTGGTCGCTCCTTGAGGCTCTCCAGGATGCCACACGAAAGTTTGATCCGCACCGTAGGACCTTGTGCGGTAACGGCCTTGGCGCTAAGAGTGGAGAAGGATGGCACGGTATAGGCGACTCCCAGCTGGAGCTTGCTACTTGAAGTAGTCATGAACAATACCGAGTGAAAATATCCATCAATGGCCATCTCCAGTGGCTCATCTTGCTTGAAACTCCCCATTAACAAGCAAACTCTGGATAATAAGCTGATCGTGCGGGAAGACTCTTCATTGATTTTGCCTAATGACTTGGTACGCGTATTGGTTGAGGGCTCGCGCACCGTGCGATGACTCGAGCATCGCGTCCGAGTGTCGGCTTGGTCTTGATCGGGATCGGTCAGGAGTTGACCTCAGTCCGCGTAACGGCTGGGACTAGTATCTCCGAGTATGCAAGCTTGGTGGTCGGGAGGCTCGGCTGGCGTCTCTATGATTCCTCCCAGGCTGATGACTCCTTCTGGACCGACTTGTCGATCGAAATCATGTCCTGGGCTCAGCGCACGGTCAGCTTGCTCCATTGGTGCGGCGTTCTGAATCAAGTCCCTATTCGGCCTGTTTCTTGTCAAATCATCTTGCTCCGGCCGGTGATGAACTCGCTGGTCTGGCATTGGTGAAGACACAAGTGTCGAGTGTTGGTGCTGTGACGACTCTCCACGCGTGTAAGATGACACTACTTGGCCCAACATTTCTCCAAGGTGTCAGAGTTGAGATTGGATAGAGATCAACTCGTCCGTGATACTTGGTGCTCCAGGAGAATGCATCGGCTTCCTTGAGGCTTGTTCCCTTGATTTAGTCCGAGAACCCACAATGTTCCCCTTGGATTTATCTCAGCCGCGACTTGACTTGTGGCTCGGTGATGCGCGTGGTGACCAGCTCGGAAGACCTTGGTTTCGAGTGCGGTGACCAGGTCGGGATTTCTCGGGTGTATATCAAGTACTCCTTCTGCAGCTCTCGGTGATACCGCTGTGGCGCATAGTAAGAACCAAAGTTGCCGCCATCGGAATCTTTGTCACTAATCAGCCAAGGTTCACGATGAGGTGTGGCTTGAGAAGTTGACGGCCAATAGTAATCCGATGACCCATGCTCGTGTCCCTCTGATTCTGAACCTTCTTCACAGTCCTCCTTGTATCGTGACGCGTCTTTAGTAACCTCTTGATCTGAATCAGTGCTTTGACGTTCTTCGTACCACGGTTCGTCCTCGGTAGCCTCTGGTTCCGGATCGGTACCATGGTGGTCATCGTACCATGGCTCGTCATCGGAGTAAGGATCTTCATACTCCATACTTGATTAAGTTGATTCAAGCATTGGCTATCGGTCGCAGCCTTGGAACTAAGTTCGATCGACAGTACGGATGATTGGTATGGGCGGCCAACGGTGGTCGGACGTCGGTACGGACGGCTGGTACGGACGGCTAATGGTGGTCGGGCGTCGGTACGAACGGCTGATACGGGCGGCCGATGATACGAGCGTTGGACGATGATACGCGGAAGAGGAGACGTCCGCTGGACGGTGATACGCGGATGGCTTGATCGGTGGATCGATCGTGACGTGGCAATGGTACCTCGTCAAAACAAAAACGAATATTCGTGAGCAAAACACGTCCAAAAGCAAGTAGATAAGATATTTTCTAGGCAGCAGTCAATGATTGAGGACAGCAAGGCAAAAACGACAATCTAAGATTAAACAAAAGAACCTATACGCGCCTAAAAGCAAACACACGCACAAAAAGCAAAACTTTTGGGTCCACAACAAGAAAAGAAAAGCAAACAAGATACTTTGTGGATCTATCTGTTCCTAAGCAAGAACTATGACAAACAAAACCCAGAAATAGACAGAGCAACGATACAACAAACGATCTATCGAGAGTACTATGCATAAATCGAAAATTAACGGACCTATGCGACGCTAAGGGCGAAACTAACAACCTAGAGAAAACGGAAGCAAACGATGATAAAAGATGCAAAACGGAAAAGTTAAGGATAGATACAACCTTGTGAGGAACTTAGGCTCTGATACCAACTGATGTGAGCGCCGGACGCGATGCGGATCAGACAGATTCAATCGTCCTCGGTCAAGTCGAGCTACGAGTGGTTTCCTTCGGACAAGGCTCGGTGGTTCATCTTGGCGGTGGAAATGAATGGCGGAAACGAAAGATGAAAGCAAAAGAACGAGTGGATTGAAAGTTCGGACTTTGACCTCTACGTGGCCGAGAGGCTTTGAGCGGCTACGAGAGGCTACGGTCGGTTGCGATGCGGAACGTCGGTGGCTACAAGCGGCTACGAGAGGCTGCGAGTGGCTATGACGCGGAATGATAATGGTTGTGAATGGTTACGAGATGATGGAAACGAAGGTGGATCGATGCGACGACACACGGGAGACGGCTCGGCCCGTGATACGGTCAAACTAGTCGATGTCGAACCCGGTTCGAGATCGGCTAGGGTTTCTCGGAAGCCAAGTCCCGGACTTGGGCTAAGGAGAGAGGCGAGACAAGAAACAAAGATTCTCTCTTTGGAAATTAATTCAATCTTCAAGTCTGAGTTTTACAAAGAGGGTTTAGGCCTTTATATAGGGAGGCTTACAAATGGGAGACTCTAAAACCCTAGACACGCGGCCAAAGCTAAGGAACACACATGTCCCTAAAAGCAAAAGCAAAAGTAATTCAAAGGCAAAGACCATCCAACGGTCATAAGAGAGTCCAAAGGAAATTAAAAGGCGTCTTCACGCTTGCGTGATGGCGAAAACACGCGAACTAAGCTTCCCAAAGCTGGTCGCAACTCAAGGCTCTTCAATGGTGATGCTAGCCATGAGCCATTGGTGTAAAGGTTGGAGCTTGGCTTGCAATGCCCATTAGATGACTTGTCTTGCTCCTCCTTGATGATCCTTGGAGACTGATTGGTGCCGCACATCGCTAGGAAGACCGGTACCAAGTTGTCCCGCGGGTGGTACGAGTGGCCGAGAGGTGTCCGAGTGTTATCCGAGAGGTGGCTGAGAGGTGTCTGAGAGACGCGAGTCTTCATGGCCGAATGATCGATCTCGTGCTCACATCAGCACCAGTCATAGAACCCTGGCCCACCGGCCCACAAAACTAAAATCCAAGATTAAACCACCATCAACTCTCGAGGTCTACATTTCGTCGTTATGTTTATACTCACTTCCTAGGCATTTCTTGCTCCCAACTCCTCCACCCTTAGGTCGCAACCTTCGAGCCATACCGATCTCACTCTTAGACCAGCGTTGTAACAACCCGTCCCATGGACCCCACTAGCCCCCGCTAGCTTGTCCCCATAGGCCCCAAGCTGGCCCTGCAGAGCATCGATCCTAACCTCTCACATCCAAATCCACCAGTAAGTTATTGGTGCACTACGCGTTCCTCAAACCTTGGTCTCCACCCTTTAACAACATTCCCACAGGAAAAGTTGTCACCAATTGAACAACCCTCCCAGAGGACAAGCAGTCACCAATTGAGCTGCAGATCAATTGGTGACAGCTTGTCTTGTGGGAGGGTTGTTAAAGGAAGACAGCTGGACTTAGGTTTGGATGAGGAGAGATCAACGGAAGTGATATTGCGGGTGTCGGGGGCACTAGAGGAGTTGATAGTGAATTGGAGGAATTGTGGAGAAGTGTTTTCCGTGGCTGGATGGAATCAAATATTCCAGCCCACCTCTCTTGTTACTCGGTCGCTAGGGGTGGTTTGTTGTCCGACTTTGTAACAAGATGAGGTGATGTTTGGTGTAATCGCGTGAGTTTTTGTAAGAAGCGATTTCTACGCCGGTTGTCTCGTCGGAATTATGGGGTTCCGGTGAGAACGTTTCCCGTGGATCCTTTAGGATGGGGAATTCGGGTGCGGTCGTTTCAACATGTTTGAATTTNGATTCTCTCTTTGGAAATTAATTCAATCTTCAAGTCTGAGTTTTACAAAGAGGGTTTAGGCCTTTATATAGGGAGGCTTACAAATGGGAGACTCTAAAACCCTAGACACGCGGCCAAAGCTAAGGAACACACATGTCCCTAAAAGCAAAAGCAAAAGTAATTCAAAGGCAAAGACCATCCAACGGTCATAAGAGAGTCCAAAGGAAATTAAAAGGCGTCTTCACGCTTGCGTGATGGCGAAAACACGCGAACTAAGCTTCCCAAAGCTGGTCGCAACTCAAGGCTCTTCAATGGTGATGCTAGCCATGAGCCATTGGTGTAAAGGTTGGAGCTTGGCTTGCAATGCCCATTAGATGACTTGTCTTGCTCCTCCTTGATGATCCTTGGAGACTGATTGGTGCCGCACATCGCTAGGAAGACCGGTACCAAGTTGTCCCGCGGGTGGTACGAGTGGCCGAGAGGTGTCCGAGTGTTATCCGAGAGGTGGCTGAGAGGTGTCTGAGAGACGCGAGTCTTCATGGCCGAATGATCGATCTCGTGCTCACATCAGCACCAGTCATAGAACCCTGGCCCACCGGCCCACAAAACTAAAATCCAAGATTAAACCACCATCAACTCTCGAGGTCTACATTTCGTCGTTATGTTTATACTCACTTCCTAGGCATTTCTTGCTCCCAACTCCTCCACCCTTAGGTCGCAACCTTCGAGCCATACCGATCTCACTCTTAGACCAGCGTTGTAACAACCCGTCCCATGGACCCCACTAGCCCCCGCTAGCTTGTCCCCATAGGCCCCAAGCTGGCCCTGCAGAGCATCGATCCTAACCTCTCACATCCAAATCCACCAGTAAGTTATTGGTGCACTACGCGTTCCTCAAACCTTGGTCTCCACCCTTTAACAACATTCCCACAGGAAAAGTTGTCACCAATTGAACAACCCTCCCAGAGGACAAGCAGTCACCAATTGAGCTGCAGATCAATTGGTGACAGCTTGTCTTGTGGGAGGGTTGTTAAAGGAAGACAGCTGGACTTAGGTTTGGATGAGGAGAGATCAACGGAAGTGATATTGCGGGTGTCGGGGGCACTAGAGGAGTTGATAGTGAATTGGAGGAATTGTGGAGAAGTGTTTTCCGTGGCTGGATGGAATCAAATATTCCAGCCCACCTCTCTTGTTACTCGGTCGCTAGGGGTGGTTTGTTGTCCGACTTTGTAACAAGATGAGGTGATGTTTGGTGTAATCGCGTGAGTTTTTGTAAGAAGCGATTTCTACGCCGGTTGTCTCGTCGGAATTATGGGGTTCCGGTGAGAACGTTTCCCGTGGATCCTTTAGGATGGGGAATTCGGGTGCGGTCGTTTCAACATGTTTGAATTTGCTGGACGTTATTACATAAACCATGTGATGAAACAACAAGGTGAAAGCTCAGGCACTCAAATGTAAAGAATGGGGCGTTGAACGTTTGTTTTTTGTCTTTTTGAATGTCACTAAAATTCTGTATGTTTGTATTAACCGCTATTTGATATCCAACTTTGCATTACTCTCATCTTTATTTTGTAACTGAGATAACACATTATAATATTGAACTTTGGAAATTGCTTACGCTATAGAAAATTTTGAATTTACTTATTGATTTTTAATATTTGTTTACTACAGTTTAATTATTTATTTATAAGACTTAATTAATATTTTACATTGAGAGTATTATTTATCTTTAGTAAGTAAACCTTTATGTATATATGCAAATACAAAAAGTTCTTGACAATCCACTAAAACATTTTAAACTTTTTCAAAAGATAAAACACTATATTTTTGGATATGTCAATTATTACATATTAAATCAGAAAGTAACATATCATAAAGTATCAAAACTATTATTATTAAGATCTTATATATTACCGCGCTTACGCGCGGGTACCTCCCTAATATAAGATATAGCAAACATGTGGGTAATATTAATATAGTGAAAAGTGCTACATTCAGGAGCTTAATACATATTTAGATATATCTAAAATTTTCTGAAATTTATTATTTTGTAAATCCATTGTTCAACTTATTCAAAATACATTGAGATAGATTTTGAGAAAACTTTGATTATAGTCGTAAAACATAATTCTCTATAAATTTGTTGACAAACTAAAACAAAATACACTATAATATTTGTTTATATTTGTTCGTATAGATTATAACAAATTTTGTTTAAAAACAAAGTATAAACAGTTTCTTGTTAATTAGAGTAGTGTTAAGTTTTCGATAAAAAACTCTCCACATATTTCATTTGTAGAATTTTTTAACAGGTTAGAGAAAGGGAGTGGGAAAATGTGTATCATATTATCAGCAATATATATCTCTATCGGTATTGGTTATGGATTCTAATCCTTAAACTTATTTACTTTTCATTATGTTTGCATTAATCTGGTTGTAGTGACTCATTTGGACGATGAAAATGCTGAAAATTGTTGCCTTCCATTATGCAAGTTACAAAGAGTAGTACAATTCTTGGAAAAACGAATACTCATGTTCTATCTCCAAGAAGTCGTGAAAATGGATAAGTCTTTGTGGTGGTGTTTTAATAAGATGCATTCTAAAAATTACTTTTACAACATATATGTACAACATGTTGAGAGGATGATTCTAGAATACAATGCGTCTCTAGAGAAATTAGAATCACGGATTTTCTTGTCGGCTTCTTAAGTTACAAAAATTACATTTTTCTTATAACTCGATCTTAATCCAAAAAAGTATTGTTTGACTGATTCATGTGTTATTCATTTCGTATTTTTAAATTAAATTGTAATAAAATAGATATTATAATTTAATTTAAATTTTAGAAATATGTCAAATATATGAATGAACACTAAAGTGTTGTGAAACATTTATTTTGTTAGTAGTGGTATTTTTAATAAGGTGCATTCTAAAAACTATATATTTTTACAACATACATGTACAACATGTTGAGAGGATGCTTCTAGAATAAAATGAGTCTCTAGAAAAATTTGAATCACAGATTTTCTTGTTGGTTTCTTGAAATTACAAAAATTACATTTTTCTTATAACTTAGCCTTAATCCAAGAAATATTGTTTGACTAAATCATGTGTTATTCATTCTGTATTTCTAAATTAAATTGTAATAAAAATATATATTATATATATATTTTTTTAAATGTCAAATATATGAATACTATTTGAAAAATATATAATAAGATAACATCATAATAATGCTATATGAATTACCTTTATCAGAAAAGGAGAGAATATTTAAGTTATAGTCAACACACAATATATCAAAAATTATAAATATTAGGGTGCCATAATAATAATGTCATGTGAATTATCTTTATCAAAGGTAGAAAATAAGGTATAAATTAATAAATTATAGTATTCTAATTTCTAAGTATAAAATAATAGTTTTTATAGTATTTTTGAGCATTCAAGGTAAAAACATTTTATTAGTGATTAAAAATTACTAAGATATTTAAACATTTTGGGTTGATCGCTGTTTTACCCGAAAATATCCAAACATCACATAAAAAGAACAAAAAAAATCTTGTATGTATATGAAATACACTAAAAAAAAAGACTGTATACACACATATATATCATCCGAGTCTAGCCAAAGTACTTGGAAAAAAACGAAATCTATACTAAATAAAAGTAGGAGTTGTAAGCTCCTAAGTCTGTCCACATAGGATTTTAGACAATCAATAGAAATTTGACATATCACGTATTAACATTTTATACAATTTTTAGAATTTTCTATATTAAAAATTATTTTAAATAACTTATCATGATTTGACATGTCATTCATTAATACTTTTTAAATTTTCAAAATATTTTAAAGAAAGAAAAATTTTAAATTTATGGAAATCAAAGAACTATGCACAATATCCCACATCGGCTAGAATTTTTTTAGACAATGGTTCAGAACCAGTATAAATAAGATTAATATGCTTCCAACAACGAATGAGTATGAAAGCTTGATTTATCAGGCGTCCAAGTTTAAAAGTTTTATTTGGTTTGATCTGGTTTTTTATTTGATCAAACTAAAATTTTAAAAACTTTCAAAACAAATATTAAAATATTTAAAAATTTAAAGTTTAAATATTATAAATATTGAAAATTTTAAAAGTTCTTAGCTTTTAAAAAGCTTTTTAAATATTATAAGTTTTAAATTTTAAAAGTTTAAAATATTATAAATATTGAAACTTTTTAAAAGGTTCGAATTTTATATTTCGAAACCTTTTATAAGTTTAAAATATTATAAATATTGATGTAAAACATAAATTATCTTATTTATCTACATTTGTGCTTTTTATTTTTTATGAGCTGTAAAACATATTTTTGTATATGATTTTATAGATAAGTTGATATTCTTTCATTAATTTTTTATTTTTGAGTCTAAGGAAGAAGGATTGATGAAACACACATTTGTTGTGGGGTGGAATGATGGATGATATGAAAGATGATATGAATGGATGGAGTGCAGAGGGTTTCAATTCCTATTATGCAGTTGCAGTATAAGAGGTATCAATCCAAATCTGAGTGGGTTGCAAGCAATTAGAACATGCACATTCATCTAAGTTGAGCCAATTGTAAAGATGATTTTGAACTACCTACCTAATGACAAGTATGCAAGATGTAAAATGTAAAGGACAAGATACTAAATGCAAATGGAACATGATGATTAATATGATGAGACTAAACAAAAACAAACTAGAGATAACAGATTACTAATGAACTAATGCAAGACAAATGATGAACAAGATGAACAGAAACTAAATGAATGCAACAGGAATATAACTAGAATGAAACAGGAAATGAAACAGGACAAATGCAAAGCAGAAATAAGAAACTCTGGGGTTGAGCTCGAGCAAGCACTCGATCGAGTGTAGATCGAGTACTAGGTCGAGTTGGTGAAATCGGGAAACATAGCATAACAAATAAAACAGAGCAATACAAAAGTGAATCAAACAGCAAACAAACAGCAGGATTTAAACTAGGAAATCAATAGAAAAGCAAGGTCTTAGGGATGGATTCGTGGACTGGACTTTGGATTGTTGTTATCTAACTTGATCAACAAACCTCAATCAACATGAGCTAATCTCTAGACAATGATCTCAAATAACATGTTAATCCACTCTCATGGCAAAAACAATCAGGCTTATACAGATCTAGGCTAGTTCTCACATAGCAAATAACATATAAAGCAAGCATTAAACAACAGATCATTCATGTCAAAAATTATTTAAAACATCTAATCTCTTAGCATGCTCAATGATAATCTCTAGATCTAGCCTTATCTAGCAACCCAGACATTGGTATGATGCTAAGAAGCTTAAAATCAAACCCTACCCTCTCGGTTATAGAACCAGCATAGAGAATATCTAGCCTAGAAGAGATCTAAAACAATCAAGCTTGACCAGATCAAACAACCACAACCATCATCCAGCCTAAACCATCCCTAAGAACTAAGCAAACTACTCACAATCACACATGATGAACAACAAAGTCATAAACCTAGAAAATGATGAAACTTGCATGATTAGATAGATAAAACAGAGATCTACAATATTGAAGAAGGAATCAAACTCGGATTCTTAATATTTTGAAAGTTACGGAACCAACAAATATCAAAGAATCTCTCTTTCATTCAAAAGAAAAAGAAAAAGATCTAAAGAAATAAAAAGGTAAAAAGCATAAATTCCCAAAAGGGTTAATACTAGGTTTGTGGATTCTCTAAAAGTCTGCTCTCTTTGGTGGCTGAGGGTACAAGGCTTTATATAGAAAAGGAGTGGAAGCCCTAAAAATTCTAAAAGACAAAATAGAAGGGCGGCTCGGTCAACTCGACTAGGTGCTCGGTCGAGTGACCAGTCGAGTTGACCTCTTGACTGCTCCTTCCACTTGGTCGAGTCCTCCTCCACACACGGTCGAGTGTATGGTCGAGTAGGAGGTCGAGTGGAACTCCGGGCCTTGATTCTTCAGCTCTAACTTCCTTGTTTTCTTCTCTTCTTAGCTCCAATCTTCTTTAGCATTGCTTCCATGCTCCTTAGGCTCCAAAATCACCTGTTTATGCAAGAAAATATGCAAATGCAATGCAACTACACACTAATGCATAAACAGTCCTAAAGCTATGCAATAATGGCCAAACTAGATGGTAAATGATGCAAAAGAAGTGAAAATACTAAGGGAAAACAAGGTAAAATATATGAACATCAATTGACATCACAAGACCTTAATTTGATGTTTGAGTCAAATTTTGAGGTTTAAAGAAGAAAGATGGACGACAAACACACATGTTTTATTAGCTATACATAGGCATGACCAGGGTTATGGTTGTCACGGTTACGGTTCATTAACCATCGGTTATGGTTAGAAATTTTTTTAACCTTAACCAGAACCGTTTAATAAACGGTTACGTTTAAAGACAGTTCCGGTTCAAGCGGTTACTGTTATATACGGTTTCGGTTATTTGATAATATGATACAGTTGATATTATTTGATGATATAATATAATTGATATTATTTATTTATAATTAATATGTTCTTATAGTGTACTCATATTTCTATATATCATATGATTCATATAAAATAAATAATTATTAGTATATTTTATTATGTTTTAAAAATATTATAAACCAAGTAAGGATTTTGGTTTGAGAAGTTTCTAAACACGTGGATTTAAAACCAAATAAGTATATGGATAAAATTATCAACAATTGGGTGCATGTGTTGAGTATGCTGGTCTTCATGAATTTCACAAATTTTATGAGAAAAGAAATGATTTTGTTCTTAGAGTTTGGTTTAACAAATTGTGTGGTAGTCTAAAAAAAGGTGTTTCAGTGAAAGAATGTGAAGAAGTTTGACGAGGAAGAAGAAGAAAAAGAGTATAATGAAGAACCAAACGGTAAAAGTAACGATGACAACTACCACAAAATTTGACAATGAAAATGACAAAAAAGTATATGAAGAATAAGAAAACATTGAATAAAAAACACGAAAACATAGGTGGTAGCGATCAATTAAATATGAAAACGAATTAAATTCATGATTATATAATTGTTTTGTTTTTTTGATGGTCAAAAAAATGGTTTAGGATATGTGAGGTCATCAGTTTGATTTGCCTCGCCTGGACGTGGAGTTAAATCATGATTTTTTTTATCAGATTTTATTTTATGACAGAAATGATTTTTATATTTTAAAAAATTGTGTATCTGAAATTTAATTTTTTTCCTTAGTACTAATTTTAATATTTTTATGAGATAATATTATTGGGAGTATTTGAGTTATTACTGAAAAATAGAAATACGACATAAGTACATAATTATATTTCGGTTATTTTCGGTTCGGTTCGGTCATTAGAGGCTTTGGGATTTTGTTGATCCGGCTGAGATTCGAACCTCCTTCTTCGGGTCCAGATCTTTTTTGCCCAGACCTAGTTTATATCGTATCCACTAGTCCTCACGAATACCCTAGCAGTCGTCTCGCTCTCTTCCTTGTTGTTGTTCTTTTTCTTGTTTGGGATTTTTCAGGATGAAGGTTCTTCTTCTCCAGGTAAGAGAATTGCGGTTTCGGACAACCTAGTATTCCGACAGAGATTTCAGTTAATAACGAACGATTCCGACAGAGATTGGGATTTCTCTAATGTCTATAGCTTGCTTTTTATTTTTATTATTATTTTTTTTTTTAATATGGGTGTTGTTTGTTTTTATTTACACTTAAAATCGGTCTGTGTAGATGTGAGTTCCATCGAACAAGATTTGGATTCTCTGAGAGTAGTTATGGCTTCTCTCAAAGACGATTTGGCTTCTCTCACTGCAACTGTGAAATCAACTCTTGATTTGATGCCGTCTAAGGAGGAGTTACTTGCCATGGTTACCACAGTCCAAGTATGTATAAATCACGACTTTTGCGCTTTGATTTTTCTTCTAGTAGAGATAAAAATTTCAACTAACATACCACACTTACTTATTTGTGTATCTTTTGTGATGGGAAAATATAACTATTAGGAACTTGCAAAGAAACTGGCAAAGATACCTGCAGTTTCGGTTGCTCAAGTTACTTCATCCTCTAAGGATCATCACAAGAAGCTGGCAAAGATACCTGCCTTAGTTGCTCAAGTTACTTCATCCTCTAAGGATCACAAGAAGGTGATTAAGATACTGTATACCTCAGTCTTGTTATGTCTCCTATTTTAATTGAGGACTCAAGCTAGCTCTTGTATTTGCTTTTTTTTTTTTTTTTTTTTTTTTTTTAAAAAACTTTTATATAAGATCTTCATTTCTTTCTCCAACCGCATTGACGATATACTTATTGTCGATACTGTTTCTGAGTCTATTTGATTCTTTGACTCAAACTATGTCCTTTTTGGCAGAAACGTGATGAAGTTGAAGAGCCTGCCAAGAAAGAGGTAAGCATTAGTTAATCTTCTATATGACTTTTTATTATATATATATATATATATATATATTCTATGTAAACAAAGAAACATATTCTGCTTTATATATACAGGCTAAAGCAGATACTAATAGTCCTAAAAAAGAGAGCAGTAGTAATGTTTCCAGCAAGGAATCTGATACACTGGAGAAAGGAACCCTGAAACGAATGTTACTTCCGTGCTCTTCTTCTGATAATCGTCTTGAAAAGACCGCTGAGGTAGGCGAGACAGTCTTACTCATTCCAGTTACTTGTACCTCAGTCTTGTTATGTCTCCTGTTTCAATTATTTTGCTTATGTAGCGCGTGTCGTTTAGAGCTAGCTGTTGTATTTTCTTTTTGTTTGTACATTTCTTTCTCAAATCCCCCCGAAGTGACTATACTTCTTGTAGATACTGTTTCCGAGTCTTTTTAGTTACTTCTTTGACTCGAATTATGTTTTTCTTTTTGGCAGAAAAGTGATGAAGGTGAAGAGCCTGCCAAGAAAAAGGTAAGCAATAGTTAAATCTTCTATATGGTTTTCAATTATAGATATATATATATATATATATTTTTTGCAAATGTAAGTGCCAATTAACGAAAATCGTACTGTGTTTTTTTTTTTTTTTTCTTAAATATATACAGGCTAAATCAGATACCAATTATACTTATAAAAAAGCGAACATTACTCGTCCGTTTCCTGTCTATGCGGATGCTCATCCTCTTGAAAAGAATGCTCAGGTAGGCGAGATAGTCGAATTCGAAAGGCAACCTGGGGGGAGGTAAATTTTGAATTTCCATGTTTTGGAGACATGTGTTCTTTTTGTGTTGATTATGTTCTCTCCTGCAAATCATTAATTGCACTGATGATGACACTGGTGCATTGTAAATTTCAGTTATGATGGTGGCATCCTTTTCGTTTAGGGATATGATTCTTCGCTTTCTGAGGATGATATCGCGGAAGCAATGCTTGAGCATTTCTGTCCATGTGGAATGATCCGAAGAATTTATTTTCAAACAAATGGAACCACACCTATCTTAAGGTCTCTGTGACTACTTTCTTAATCACTCCAATTTTTGTGACAAGTAATTAAAGTTGAAGTTGTGCTAATATATTTTTTACCTTTTCTTTTGACAGACATGTTTTCGTTGAAATGTTACAAGGCACAGTGGCCGCTTTAAAACTTAATGGAAGTGACCTGGGAGGATTTAAACTTGAAGTTCATGATGCTAAAGAGAGAGACGAATTCTATTTCACTAGCGATCTGGATTTTCCTTTTATCCCCCCGAAATCTCGTCGTCATGAGCGTCGGGATCCAAGTAGATTCACAAAGTAAGTACATACATTTTGTTCTTGATGATTGATTCTTTGTCTCTTGATAAAAACGTGACTTGTCACTAATTTGTGATTTTTTATTTTTCTCTTTAGAGAATCGCCTCCGGTGTATGGCATTGTCAGTTCTAGCAAGATCAACAAGTAATAGAGACCAGCTGCAGCTAGCTACTGTTGCTGCGACTTGTTTCTCGACCAGCCACCTATAAATATTTGGATAATACTATTTCTGTTTTTATTTATGGAAGAATACTGGCCTAAATTTTAATGTTATAAAACTGCTTTATGTATTTTCACTATTTGGTTGGCTACTTTACCCATTTTCCCTATTTTGTTGGCTACTTTACCCTAAGGATCACCTTTGTACGTAGGATAAAAATGCAAGCTTTTGATATATAGATCCTGATGTGAGATCTTCAATCCTAATATATATGGGTTTCTTGCATATATAGGCTATACACTTGGATCCCATTTTGTTAGAGGGTCTTGCTTCAATGATTTGGTTAATGATGATGATAGAGAAAGTAGAGGACCCAAGAAGAAGAAGAAGATATTTCTCCTTAAACCGAAATAAGCGTTGGCAACGACAAACCACTTGGTTCAACAAACGTAAAATGAAGTAAAAAGTAACAAAAGCGTTGTTAATAAGAAGTAAAATAAGGATTGTAGCTAGCTCTGCTTCAGCATCAGCTATCAGCTGTCGCTTGTCTTAGCTGAGCTCTACATCGATTAGCTTGGTCAACTTTTCTTCTTTATACTTCCAAAACATTCACGCTCAAGCTCAAGCAACATCGTATCATCCCTATCAGTATCTGTTTCTCCAACTTTATAAACTAATGTACAAAACAATACAAACAAGATCTTATAAAAGACTTTACGATATGGGACTGCTATCACTCCCTCTGTTATATGGAGCAAAGATAAATGATTTAATCATATTGCTGGAGAATGGTCACACCCATGTTTCTGGTACATGACCAACAAATTGGGTANTTTTATTTATGGAAGAATACTGGCCTAAATTTTAATGTTATAAAACTGCTTTATGTATTTTCACTATTTGGTTGGCTACTTTACCCATTTTCCCTATTTTGTTGGCTACTTTACCCTAAGGATCACCTTTGTACGTAGGATAAAAATGCAAGCTTTTGATATATAGATCCTGATGTGAGATCTTCAATCCTAATATATATGGGTTTCTTGCATATATAGGCTATACACTTGGATCCCATTTTGTTAGAGGGTCTTGCTTCAATGATTTGGTTAATGATGATGATAGAGAAAGTAGAGGACCCAAGAAGAAGAAGAAGATATTTCTCCTTAAACCGAAATAAGCGTTGGCAACGACAAACCACTTGGTTCAACAAACGTAAAATGAAGTAAAAAGTAACAAAAGCGTTGTTAATAAGAAGTAAAATAAGGATTGTAGCTAGCTCTGCTTCAGCATCAGCTATCAGCTGTCGCTTGTCTTAGCTGAGCTCTACATCGATTAGCTTGGTCAACTTTTCTTCTTTATACTTCCAAAACATTCACGCTCAAGCTCAAGCAACATCGTATCATCCCTATCAGTATCTGTTTCTCCAACTTTATAAACTAATGTACAAAACAATACAAACAAGATCTTATAAAAGACTTTACGATATGGGACTGCTATCACTCCCTCTGTTATATGGAGCAAAGATAAATGATTTAATCATATTGCTGGAGAATGGTCACACCCATGTTTCTGGTACATGACCAACAAATTGGGTATGTTCTCCCATTCTTTACTGTTTTAAAAACACACTCAACCAAAACACACTCAAGACAACTTTACTGTCAAAACTACAAGTATATATTGTTTTTTTTTTCTCATGCCGCTGCATCTTTTTACATACCACATTTAGTACTCTTGATGACTTGGTTTCATGTGATTTTTCCTTTTTGTCTCTGAATCACTTTTATTGTACGTTACAGCACTCTGGGATTCCTCATGTAGCTATGGACTAATCACATTTTGTCTCATTTACATTCTCGGAGGAGTCTCTGGTAATTGGGTCTGTTCTCCCATTCTTTAACTTACAATTTTTTTTTTTGTGTTTTTTTAGCTTACATTTTTTTTTTTTTGTGTGTCCCTTTTAACTTATAAATTTTTTTTTGTGCTTACAAATTTTTTTTTTGCCCCTTTTCTTATATGTATATGCTCATTTAATCTATGTACCCGGAGCGGTTGCACTGACGGTCCCCTTAATTAAACTGGCACTGAGTTCCGGATGCGTATTAAAGTATAAAGATCAAGACTTTGGTTTTTTCAAGTAAACTAGATTTTAATCCGTGATATACCGCAGACCTATCTTTTAGATTTAAATATTTAAATTAAGTTGTATTTATTTGTTAATAGAAATATATATCTTATTATATAAAGTTTGATGTTAAAGTTACTCATTAACAAGATTGTGACATATGTTAATTGTATCTTTCGGATGTTGACACATGTCAATTCTAAATTTATTAAAATTAAAAAAAATGTAAAAATTCAAAACCTATCATAAAAAGGTTTTGATATAAAAGTAAAATAGAAAAAAACATAATTTTATTTAAAATCTTTTAAAGAAAAAAAAACCTTTGTAAACTTCTAAATGTAAAACAAAATTGTTAACAGTTTTAAAAATATTAAAGGCAATTCTAAAAAAAATTATAAAATTTAAAAAGCTTTATTTAAAAAAAAAAAATCAATATAAGAAAATTATATATATATATATATATAATCTTAAATTCGAAATTATAGTATAGTTTATTTATTTTAATTTTAAATTGCTAATTTTACAAGAAAATTTACTTTTTATATAAGATAAAAAAAATGATTGTGAAAGTATACAATTAATTACTGTTTCTAAAAAAAGTAAATACTCACCTTTACATAAAGAAAAAGATGGTTGAAGTAAAAAAATATGGTTTCATATTTGTTTTCACCAATCAAATAATTTATTCAAAAAGACTGCTATTGTAATATATATGATATGAGTATATAAAATTAACTATGCGTTTTTGTAACTATAAAAATGTTAAAGTGAAAACACATATAATAGGTTATTTAATGTGTTCATATAGATAATTTGTTGGTAGTATAGTAAAGATTAAAGAGTATATTTGAACAGTAAAATATATTTGTACTAGATAAGGACGCGCCCGATGTACGGGTTTAAAGTTTTGTATATAAATTAAATTTAGTAAAAATATATTAAAATTTATTGTACATTATTTATAAATTTGTTTTTGCTATAATACACTGATTTATATCCATATACAAAACTTTTATGTATGTTACCATTAAAAGTGTATTTTTTACATTTAGGTATACTGTATGTTACAAATATACTATTTAATATTTACCACCCCCTAGAAAATATCTATATGAACAAATTAAGCTAACTATTATATGTCTTTTTACTTTCACTTTTGCATAGTTTCTTTAATCACTAAAATTGTTGGCTCAAAAAACATTTTGAATAAAAAATTAATTACATCATAATAGTGTATGACTAACTATGGAGGGAACCTCGGTTCTGCTCTCCTCCCTTATGGAGAGAACCTTGCGTCCAACCTCCTCCACCATGGAGAGAACCTTCGCTCCGCCTTCCTCTTTTGAGGAAATAACCTTGCGTCCAACCTCCCCCACCTTCCTCCCTTGGGGAGATAACCTTGCGTCCAACCTCCTCCACCATAGAGAGAACCTCAGCTCTGCCCTTGATGAGACCCTGGAAAGCTCGACCAAAGAACATGGACGTGAAGATCAGCTCGAACCAGAGGAAGCATTGGAGGACCAGCTTGAACCAGAGGAAGCACCGGAGGAACAGCTTGTACCAGCGGAAGCAGCGAAGGAAGCACTGATCGTCCCGGCAGGTCCTATAACAAGGTCACGGTCCAAGAGGTTCAACCAAACCATCAATGCAATACTTAAGGAGTTGGACAAGAAGCTAGAAGACGTGACTCAAACCACATTCACCATGCTCACAGCTCAAGGTGCTTGGTAAAGGATAAAAGTGTTGCTTTGGTGCTCTTTTTCCCTTGGTAAAGTTTTATCCCATTGGGTTTTCTTGAAAAAGGTTTTTAATGAGGCCTAAGTAACATTTTTAACCCCCTTTTGCCAGCCCAAGTCGTGGTTCAAAGTCAAATACAAAAGCCTTGGCCCATTTTCTATCTTTTCTCTCTTATTCAAACTTGCATTTATTGTTTTGTAATTTCCTAGACATTATGCATGAGCTTGACCTTGGAAAAGCTCTTGCATGATTTCCTAGGACTTTATTTCTCTCCTCTATCTCGTCCTCTCTTCTCCTATAAAAAGACCATATATCTCTTCTTTGTAAACTATCAAACATTTTAATCAAAAAACTTCTTTTCTACTTGTTTGATCTGAGAAGTGTGTAATATCTTCTCAACTTGTTTATTTCTTAGTGTGTCATATCTAAGATATATCCAAGCCTGTAGTCTAAGAGACTTTCACCTCTCTTGGAAGTATATCTCAATCCCCCTTCAAATCCGCTGCATTCCATCCTTTTCACCTTCATCGCCGTTCATCTCTCCATTCCGCTGCATCTTTCACCCTTCCTTCATCATCAATCCATCCGTTCATCTTCAAGACCTTGCAAGTGTGTTCTTGGGAGTAGATTCCTTGCCAGAAGTCTAACAACCCTCCTCCTGTGTGGAGAGAACATGTTCACGTCTTTTAGCTATCTCAAAATGGCTTGCTCCAACAATCAATAAAACTAAAAACTCTTTCCCAACGTCAGAAATTTTTTTGATAGTAACTAATGTTCAATTTCCCAATGTATTTCATGGAATTTTCTTTGAGACACCATGATGTAGCCTCTGTCTCCAAACTCCTATGGATCTATCAACAATGATCTATGTTATTCCAATCTATCTATGTTTGTTATAGGCTTGTGTTTAGTTAGCCTATTTTATCCAACCATTAGGTTGATAACTTTAACCTCTTTATTTCCTTTTGAGATTGAACGAATGGTAACAATTATGTTTGCACAAAAAAAAAGGTCTATGAACAACCAATCAAGGTTGAGAAATTAGAAGAAAATTAATTTGACATAATTTATGAAATAATACAAAATTATAAGCACGGTAATATATGAATCTCAAATAATTCAATGATGAAAATATAAATTAAATAAAAAAATCTAAAATTACTACAATAAATTTTAAAATACAGTATTAGAAAAAGTAGATGCATATATTAATCTTCCATTTTTTTTTATCAACATATTAATCTTATCTATTCCAAACTGAAAAGATAGAAAGTAGGAATATATTTTGGTTTAAAAAAATAAGGAAAATTTGTCTTCCCATTTAAAAAGTTTGACTAATAGTGATTGCTCGAGTATTTACCCGATACACTTAACCACAAGGCAATATATGCGGGGTCGAATCCACAAGGACCAATGGTACACTAAAGATTTGCGAGACTTGTAAATAGCTAAAGCGAACGAAAGTTTGTTTGCTTGGTTTCAGAAATTGTAAATAAAAATGCAATAAATAAAACGATTTAACTAATGGGATTAAAACATTGGGCTATAGGGTATTTCAGAGATCAATGACCAATGGGGAAATGAAACAAGGAATTCAATAGTTAAGAACCGTTTTAGAACATGAACACAAGATTTGACTAACCCTCTTTCAAGGTGTTAATCACTAAAGTTGACTACTCAATTACTAAACTTTCATTTGTAATCTCCTAATCAAATTTGCATTATCAAACAAGTTCACTAAGTTCACAATATCCCCTAACATCAACTTTCGCAGGTTAGAGAAATATTGCTCAATTCATATTGGTTCAGGCATTCTATTGAACACTTGTGATGCATAGAAAGACCTAGAGTCTAGAACAAGGTGATCAGTCCTATTCTAGCATTAAGAGCATATGAATCAAAGAACCACAAAAAAATAGAATTCTCAAGCAAAAATTAAACCATTAAATCATTTGATCCCCTACTTAGAATCCTAAAGTCCAATTGGAGAACTACTCACACATAGCAAAAGAGAAATCAAAAATCATAGATGAAGAAAACATGATTAAATTGCAGAAATAATAAGGAAGGGTTAGAAATCTTCTCCAAATTGTCAATGAGGATGAATCTCTAGAATCCCAAAAGAGTGGCTTACAAAAAGTTTCAGGGTGCAGAAAAATAGCCTATATCATAGCATCCGTTGCTCATTAGGTTTTGGGGGTATTTATACCCTTATTAAAATAAAAGATATAAAATTTAAAATGAGAATAGAAAAAGGAAATAAGTGTCTGGATTGTACTAAAAACAGACTTCACCACACTTGTCCAGACTTCAGTAGACTTGTGCATAAATTTCACCAGACTTCACCAGACTTGTCTATAGACTTCACCAGACCTCTCCAGACTTGTCTACAAACTTTACTAGACTTCTCCAGACTTGTCTACAGACTTCACCAGACTTCTCAAAATTTGTCCAGACTTCACCAGACCTCTCCAGACTTGTCTACAGACTTCACTAGACTTCTCCAGACTTGTCCAGACTTCATGATTCAGTTCAACTTGGAGATGTACAAAAGTCACTTCCTGCTTTTTTATTCCAGTTAAGCTCGAATCCAACCAAAATACTCCAAATCTAGCACATCGTCTCCACACCTAATCACAACTCAAGAAAAGACCAAAAAGATACAAAAGACGGACAAAGATGCGACAAATGACTCAAAACGAATATTAAATGAAGAACAAAAGACACCAAAATGTTATAAACCACTTGATGGATGGACTCCATAACCAAGCCCATACATGGCCCGTACAAGGCCCGTATACGTCAAGGCCATAAGGCCCATTCGGCCATGGCCTTTATCTTAGATCGGTTTATGTCTTTATGTATTTGGGCTTTGCCCTTGACTATATATATATGTAACCTTGAGTATTGATCAATGAATAAGACAAGAGATTTACTCCTTCGGATCTCTAGTTCCATAACACGTTATCAGCACGATAGTTTCTATATCCAGCTGAGCAAAACCCTAAAACCCTAATCGGCCGCCGCCTCTATCTCTTACCCTAAAACCCTAAAACCGCCGCCCACAAAGTTCTTGTTAGTCCAAGTTCGGCGATCAGCTTCCGTCCGTGTACGCGGCCAGTTCCGGGGTAAGTTCCTGTCCGGAGATCCACCCGAGTTTGGTTCCTGTTCGTGACAAGTTCCAGGGTGAGTTCTATTCAAGAGATCCGGTTCCTGTTCGAAGTAGCAGCTCAAGTTCGAGATTCAATCCTTGTTCATGGAAGATCCTGTTCGGCGATCAGTTCGTGTTCAAGGATGAGCAAGGTTCGTGATCAAATTTTGTTGGAGTTTTGTTCGAGGTTCGTGGTCCGGGGGAAGTTCTGTTCGGGAATCAAGCAAGGTTAAAACCGAGGTCTTTAGCTCCCGGTTCATATCCAGCCAACCCCAAAACGGTGAAAGGTTAATAACATCTGGAACCCTCTTAGAACATATAAATCGAACTTGATATATTGAATACATTGGAACCATAAATTTACAAGTAAACAATCAACAAACAAGTTTTATGCAGTAAAACCCTATAACTTTTAAAACTTTAAAATCAGCTGTTCTTATGCTTAGGGTTGCATAGATTGATTGTGAATTGAACCATATACAACTATATCAAGATTAAAATCTGGTTGATTGTTTGATTGCTTCAAACCGTAGAACTAGATCCTAAAATCCTAATTGCTTAAGATTAAAAGTCTAGGGTTGTTTGATTGGTTGCTTGTTGCATAAGAACCCTAGGACTAAGCTGTTAAATCAAAAATTCATAAGAGAAAATTGAATATAATTGTTCTAAGGATTAAATCCGATTTAGGTGTTTGAGAAATTCAAACTCTAAAAGCTAAGAAATTAAAATCGGAAATTATTATGTATTTGCATAAAAGAAATTTGGATTATTTCTAAAATTATTATAATCCTTATCCTAAAGGTTTAAGAATTTTTCCTAAATAGAAAAGGAAAAGTTAAGAAAAGGAAAATTTCTAAATTATCTAAGAAAAGGAAAATTGCTAAAACCTGAAATTGTGCATATTTCCTGTTCATTCTAGAATTTATCTAGGATTGTTTTTATGCATAGAGGCCACTAAATTAAGTAATAAAAACAAGAAATTATCCACGAAAATAATCAACATGTTTCGGTCTTAAATACCGCATGTCCTAAACGAAAATAAATCCATGGTTCGGTCTTAAATACCGCATGGCCTAGACTAAAACAATTGGCATGGTTCGGTCTTAAATACCGCATGGCCTAACACTAAAATGATTTCATGGTTCGGTCTCAAATACCGCATGACAATAATAAGATGCATATTTTGTATTTTATAATGGGCATTAAGATTAAAGGACCTACGTGAGTGAATTGAAAATGATAGTGATTGCACTGAAAATAAATATAAGGCGATCTTGCATGTATGTCATGATCTTGCTGAGAGTCTCAAACCAATACCTTACAATAGAGAATTTTCTTGAGCTTTGGACAGAGTTGAAAAACAAATATGGACACCAAAAGACGGTGCTTCTACCAAAGGCTCAATTTGATTGGAAAACCCTAAGGATCCAGGACTACAAATCCATGGATGAGTATAACTCAGAGCTAATAAAGATAGTCTCAATCCTAAGGTTATGTGGTAAGGAGGTTATTGAGGAAGACTTGCTAGAGAAGACATTCTCAACCTTTCACACCAATATCATACTGCTTCAGCAACAGTATTGTGAAAGGGGTTTTAAAACTTATGCAAAACAATGAGTTATTCCTAATAAACAAGTGCAATGAGACCTCCTGGTACTCCCCATTACCTGAAGCCCACAAAGTCGATTTGACTAAGAAAAGGCCCAAAGAACCCACAGAGCCTAAAGAGATTAACCACGTCCGTAAGAGCAAGTACCATGGCCGTGGCCATGGTGTAAGAGGACGTGGTGGTTGTGGCAATTACCAAGGGAACCACTTTGTTGGTTACGGCCGTGGGAACCGGTCCGACTTCGGTCGTGGCCATGGTAGAGACCGCGGAATTCACAAACCGCAACACAAGCCTAAATCGTTTTGTCACCGATATGGTATGGGGAATCATTGGGCTAAGACGTGCAGATCATCTAAGCATATCATTGATCTCTATCAAGAGAGTTGAAAAGAATCCAAAAGCCCATTTGGTTCATCTCGATGGTGCAAGAGTTTTCGACCATGAGAATGATGAACAATTGAAATGTGAAACTTCGGATTGTCTAGGGAAGGATAATTAAATTGAAAATTGTCTTGGTTTAATTTCTATGCTTTATACTTTGAATTTATTGAATTATAATTTTTGGTTTAAATTCAATTATTTTATTTCCTTCAATATAAAATTATTTGTTTATGTTTAAAACATAAAATCTTGTCCATTTGAGAAATGGCTAGAGACAAGAAAATCATTGTGGTGGATAGCGGATTAAGCCACACAATTTTGAAGGATAAGAGAAATGCCAATATTAGCAAGATAGCGGGTATAACAAGTCTAAATGAAGGCTAAAGGCCAGACATATATTTCATGGCACACATCTTGAAAAAAAGTGATGCTTTATATACACCCAACTCAAAGAAAAGCTTATTGAGTTTTAAAGACATTCGTTTGAATGTTCTACATGTTGAAACTAAGGGTGAAGGAAACCAAGAGTTCCTATATATATTACTAAGATCACCCAAGGATCTAAAGAGAATCCTAAAGTCTATACCTTGCACTAGCCACTGGTTTTTACCATGCTAAGATTAATATGATAGAGACTAATTTGGCAATGAATAAGATGTTCAATGAACAATCCACTTTATGGCATGACCGGATTGGCCATCCGAGTTTGAACATGATGCGTATGTTGATCTTAAATTCATATGGGCACACCCTAAAAGAGAGAAGAGTTATCCCTAAAAAAAAATCTCACGTGTGTAGCATGTACACCAGGGAAACTCATTTATAAGGCCATCACCAGTCAAAGTAATTAAAGCAAAGATTTTCCACTTAAGACTATAAGTCTAGATAATACTGGTGAATTTACATCCCAAGCTTTTAATGAATGTTGTATGTCCATGGGGGGAAGTGTGGAACCACCCTGTGGCATATGTCCATACACATAATGGATTAAACGGATCCTGTGTCGGCTTGGGGACACATAGTACTACATGCAATAGAGCTTATACGCATCAGGCCATCTAGTGAGAATAAAGAATAAAATATTCGCCATCCCAATTATTAATGGGTCATGAGCCAGACATATCCCATCTAAAGACATTCGGGTGTGCCGTTAATGTACCTATTGCATCATCACAGAAAATAAAGATGGGACCTCAAAGGATGATGGGAATATATGTTGATATGATTCTCCCACCATTGTTAAGTATCTTGAGCCAACTATGGGTGATTTATTTGTGGCCAGATACACGGATTATCAGTATGCTGAATCTGAATTCCCTATATTGGGTGGAGAGAAAGACAAGCTGGTCAAAGAAATATTATGGAATCAAACATCCTTACATTGGCATGATCCTCGGACTCTAGCACGCGATGCAGAGATCCAAAAGATTATACATTTGCAAAAGCTAGCTATTCAATTGCCAGATTCCTTTAATGATCCAAAGAGAATTATGAAACCGTACATACCAGCTTGTAATGCACCAGTACGTATTGATGTTCAGAAGGAACACAATAATCAAGTTGCTACAGAGTCTAAGGCCCGTTTGAAACGAAGTAGACCATTAGGTTCCAAAGATAAGAACCCTCGGAAATCTAAGAAAGGTGCAAAACAGACCGAGGTTAAGGGAATTACAGAAAGTGATAGACATGGCCGCGGCAAATCCTAAGGTACCAAAATGAGGTTTGGGACGCCGAACCTCAAGGACCTGAAGGTGTTGATAATAATGAGTACTCAATAAATTACATCATGTCTAGAATAAAATGGAACCGCAAAGATGTCGACATTGATGATGAAATATTTATATACAAGGTAGCACTTAAAATAAATGAGGATCTAGAACCCACGTCTATATTAGAGTGCACTCAAAGTAAAGATTGGCTAAAGTGGAAAGAAGCCATTGACGTGGAGTTAACCTCTTTAAAGAAGAGAAGTGTGTTTTGGTCCGACCTTAAGGACAACACATCAAATTAAACCAGTTGGACATAAGTGGGTCTTTGTAAGAAAGAGAAATGAGAAGAATGAAATCGTGAGATACAAAGCACGGCTTATAGCACAAGGATTCTCTCAAAGACCAGGAATAGTTATGAGGAGATATACTCCCCTGTGATGGATGCAACGACTTTTAGAGATATAATAAGTCTGGCTATAAGAGAAAAACTGGATTTGCGGTTAATGGATGTTGTCACCGCATACTTATATGGTCCACTGGATAATGAAATATATATGAGACTACCAGAAGGTTTTGAGCTCAAAGATAAGAGCGGTTCTCGAGAACAGTATTGCATAAGGCTGGACAAATCCCTTTATGGACTGAAACAGAGTGGTCGGATGTGGTATAACCGATTAAGTGAATATTTAGCTAAAGAAGGCTATAAGAATGATCCAATCAGTCCATGTCTATTTATAAAGAAGTTTGCAAACAAAGGGTTTGTCATAATAGCAGTTTATGTGGATGATTTAAGCATCCTTGGAACTTCTGGTGAAATCGCCCAAACAGTAGAATATCTCAAGAGAGAATTTGAAATGAAAGACCTAGGCAAGACAAAATTCTGTTTGGGATTAAAGCTTGAGTACATAAGTAATGGAATCCTTGTGCATCAAAAGGCATATACAGAAAAGGTACTCAAGAGATTTAATATGGACAAAGCTCACCCATTGACCAGCCCAATGGTTGTTAGAAGCTTAGAATTGGATAAAGATCCATTCCGTCCAAGAAAGGCCGATGAAGAAGTTCTCGGACCTGAAATGCCATACCTCAGTGCTATAGGAGTGTTAATGTTCTTGGCTTGCCACACTAGACCAGACATATGTTTTGCCGTGAACCTCCTAGCTAGATTTAGCCCTTATTAAACCCAAAGGCACTGGGACGGAATTAAATATTTATTATATTACCTAAAAGGAAGGTATAACAAAGAAAGGTTAAATATTTGGGTTTATATTATACTAATAACAAAGAAAGGTTTAGTTGGTTTTGCTGTTGAAGGTTATTTATCGGATCCACATAATGCAAGCCATGAGAAAGTGTATGGTTAAGATCGATGACTCAACATATCGGGACAGATTGTAGCATCGCCAAAGATAAAAAACCAATGGTCATATATGAGGACAATACCGCTTGCATCGCACAGCTCAAGGAAGGTTACATCAAGGGAGATCGGACAAAGCATATTCTACCTAACTTCTTCTTCACACATGAACTACAAAAGGCCAGAGAAGTTTCAAGTGGTACAAGTTCAGCCGATCTCTTCACCAAGTTACTACCGACATCAACATTCAAGAAGCTCATGCACCAGATTGGAATGCGGAGGCTTAAGGACTTAGAGTGATGCTTGGAATAGGGGGAGCAATGCGTGCTGTACTCTTTTTCCTTCACCGTGGTTTGTCCCATTGGGTTTTCCTGGTAAGGTTTTAATGAGGCAGCACCCCCTAGCGTATTGCAACGATCCCTTAGCATCAACATGGTTATGTCATCCAAGGGGGAGTGTTATAAACCACTTGATGGATGGACTCCATAACCAAGCCCATACACGGCCCGTACAAGGCCCGTATACGTCCAAGGCCATAAGGCCCATTTGGCCATGGCCTTTATCTTAGATCGGTATATGTCTTTATGTATTTGGGCTTTGCCCTTGACTATATATATATGTAACCTCGAGTATTGATCAATGAATAAGACAAGAGATTTAATCCTTGGGATCTCTAGTTCCATAACACAAAAACACAATACATCAACTCCCCCCGACTTAGATCTTTGCTTGTCCTCAAGCAAAGCAAAAACCTTTGTCAAGGAAAGAGGTTTGAAAACGCGAGAACTCACATATTCTTCTGGGATCATGCTCTCAAACAATTGCCTGCAAACCACTATCACAAAGCTCATATCAAACCGTACTAAATCGTACTTCGCCATGACCATAGCAACTTCATTAAATCCCAAGTACACAAAGAGTTTAGAGTCAGATAACTTGACCTTTTAACATTCATTAGTAAATGTGTGCACTCTCACAAAGGGGATATCGAACACGCTCTGGTCTAAGGTTATGAGGCAATTTATGGGTGGCTCAAGTGTTTAAAGGTATCCAACAACGAGAACAGATGCATGTCATTATGCAAAATCACAGTGAGACACATACCAATTGGGAGGTACACAGCTTCCCTCTACTCGGATCAAACCAACCAACATAAAACCCCAAACAAATCATCATTGTTCTAGATGCTTTTGATAAATAAATAAGAGTACTCTGACTTTTCCGGTTCCATTTTTTTCTCCTTTCCCATTTTATTCATTTTTTTTTTCTTTCTCAGTTTTTTTTTTCTTTTTGTTTTTGTTTTTCTTTTTTATATGGGGGAGTGGAACCGGTCCTCGTCTCACAAAATTGCATCAAAAGCACTAAATCATGAAAACTCAACTCATGCTTATGAACATAACCACACAACCACACAAAAAAAATCAATATCAATCACCCAAACAAACTACAATGACAATCCTAACTAGAGGAAAGCTATGTCGGTCTGTATACTCCGTAGTTTTTGCACATGAATGCACATGATGATGATGACCAAAGAATGCAAGTGGTATGAAGCATGGATAGGGTTAAAGGTGTGGTACTAGACTAAAAATGAGTCTAGCCATTCAGAGTTTACAAAGACTGGTAAAAATGGTGTAAATTAAACTCTGAATGTATAATCCATTACATGATTCTCAATCCCCTAAGTGAGATATAATAAGTCCATATTAAGTCCAAATAAACAAGGCCAATCTCAAATCATCCAAATTTCAAAGCGACAGGAATTATTGATGTGATCAAGTCATGATTTTTTTCTAGACTTCCATGTCATCATTAAACTATGCCAAATGGTCCCAAGGCAATGAATCAAGCATGGTGCAATTCCCTAAGAAAAGCTCATAGTTCTCAACCAGCATTTTGACTCAATAAAACACATTTTTGACTCGATAAAACAAATTGACTGACTCAAAAGAAAGCAACAAAAGAAAACAACCAAAGCAAAAAAATATTAGTAGACATATGACACCCTCCCCCAGACTCACTTCACAGCGTCTCGGTGTGAAAACAAATCCAAGAAAAGAGGTCAAACAGACTCAAAAAAAAATTAAAAGAAAAATAATTAGTAAAAGAGAGAAATACCTGGTGGGTTGCCTCCCACAAAGCGCTTGTTTCATGTCACTAGCTTGACCGGATTCTTGTGAACTAATGAGTATGAGCACAAGGACTTGCTCCAAAACAAGGTCCCCAATCAATCATCTTTAGCTTCATAACTCTACTCATAACCCTTTTCATAGCTTTTTGACCCTTTTCTTTCAATTCTGAAGTTAGAATACTCCTAGCTTTTGAAAAAGGTTTTGAGGTTCCCTTACACTGCACCTTATACTCTATGGTATCTCCAACACACTTCATAGGTGTCAAGGTTACATGAGGATTTTTCTTTATCCATTTGGGTTTAACCTTGCATGTAGCACTAACCTTTTTTATTGGAATTTGAAGGTCTCCATCCAGGACTTCCTTGACCTCACTCCAACCAATGCATGTCTTCACATACTTATCCTTAGGATCATCAATGGTTTCAATTGAAAAGGCTTGTCCTTAAATAGTAGGTTTTTTCAGCAACCTTTTCATGTCAAACTCCTGAGTATGGTCACCAATCTGCAAGTGAATTTGCTGCTTTTTTACATCAATCATAGCCCCAACGGTATGTAAGAATGGGCGACCAAGAATGAGAGGATCATGTGGTTCTTTATCAAGCTCCAAAACTGTGAAGTCAGTTGCGATGTAGAAGTTCCCAACTCTAACATGCACATCCTCCACCAACCCAACTGGAGATCGCACAGAACGATCAACAAGCACTAAGGAGATCCTTGACGGTTTGAAATTGGTGATTCCCAAACGCTCTGACACAGAAAGCGGCATCAAATTAACACTAGATCCCAAGTCACATAAACATCTCTCAAACATGAATCTCCCAATTTGGCAAGGTAGTAAAAAACTCCANTTCACATACTTATCCTTAGGATCATCAATGGTTTCAATTGAAAAGGCTTGTCCTTAAATAGTAGGTTTTTTCAGCAACCTTTTCATGTCAAACTCCTGAGTATGGTCACCAATCTGCAAGTGAATTTGCTGCTTTTTTACATCAATCATAGCCCCAACGGTATGTAAGAATGGGCGACCAAGAATGAGAGGATCATGTGGTTCTTTATCAAGCTCCAAAACTGTGAAGTCAGTTGCGATGTAGAAGTTCCCAACTCTAACATGCACATCCTCCACCAACCCAACTGGAGATCGCACAGAACGATCAACAAGCACTAAGGAGATCCTTGACGGTTTGAAATTGGTGATTCCCAAACGCTCTGACACAGAAAGCGGCATCAAATTAACACTAGATCCCAAGTCACATAAACATCTCTCAAACATGAATCTCCCAATTTGGCAAGGTAGTAAAAAACTCCATGGATCTCCAAGCTTCTCAGGAATCTCAATCGGGATGATGGCATTGCACTCAGAACTAACCATCTCTACCTCTTCTTTCAAGTGTGCCATTGCAAGGATTTTATCCTTGTTCCTTTGATGTTTTTCCTGCTTCTCAAAATGCACATATGCCTTCCCAATTGAAATCATCATAACCCCTTCGTCAATGCTCTTCTTGTAAGACAAGACATCCTTCAAACATTTCTTGTATGTTTTTGTATTCTTTATTGACTCTAGGAAAGGGAGTTTGATGTGAAACTCTTTCATAACTTCATTAAAGCGAGCTTTCGCCTTTTCAGCCTGCATTTTAGCTTCCGCTAGACGACATGGAAATGGGAGCTTAGGAACATATGGTGGGGGTGCAACGTATGGTGGCTCATCATCACCTTCAATCTCATTATCTACAGCAACATCAACAACAAGAACTTCCATCTCAGAAATAATACTCTCATTTGCAGCTTCTTGATGACCTCTCTCAGCAACTTCTCCAAGTTCTTCTTGAATCATAACAGCATAACAATGCTCTTTATTTTTGGGTTCACTTTTCCCTGGTAAAACACCTGATGGTCGCGTAGAGGCGGAAGAAATCTGAGCTACTTGGTTCTCAAGAGTTTTAACATGTGAAGATAGTGTTGTGAACTTCCCATTGAGATCACGATACATGCTGTCCACCTTAACATTGATTACAGCAGCATTCTTCACCTGACCTTCAAGAATTTGCTGCATCATCAACTTCATTTCATTATCCCCTGAAGAAGACGTAGAAGTGTTTCACACATGAGCTTGAACTGGTGCTTGGTAACTTCCCTGGAAGTTGTTAAACTAAGGTTTTTGCTGAAAACCTCATTAACCATATCCATTTCCCTGTCCTTGTCCCTGAGGCACAAATGTCTTATTGTAGTTTCCTAGCCCTGGTATAAACTGCTTTTGTTGAAACTGTTGTGGTGGATATACCTGGTCCTGTGGGTTCTCAACATTAGTGCTCCGGTAAGAGAGGTTGGGGTGTTTCTTGTAGCCCTGGCTGAAACCATTGTTCTGATATCCTTGGTTCACGTAATTCAGCTCAGCTTGTAGTTCCTCAGAACCATCTCCAGCACCTTCCTGATAAACCTTACAAACTCCTCTGATCTCTTCTCAAAAGCTGCTCCACTTTTGCAGTCAACTCAGCAATCTGTTTTGATTCTCCTCCTCCATTACTTCTCATTGTCCTATCATAGTCAGCACAATGGTTACTATTGCTAGCAGCTAGGTTCCTAATCAAATCTCAGCTTCTCCCTCTGTTTTGGTCATGAAGTCCCCATTACTAGCTGTATCCAGGGCCATCTTATACCTCTCATCAACCCCTCTGTAGAACGTGTTGATGAGTGATTCTGGTGTGAATCCATGGTGAGGACATTCTCTCTTATAGTCTTTGAACCTTTCCCAAGCCTCATGGAATGACTCCGTAGCATACTGCTGGAAGCCTGAAATCTTATTCCTAAGAATAGTAGTCCTTGCTTGAGTAAAATAATGTCCCAAGAACGCAGCTTTATACTCATCCCATGTTCAAATGGTATCTCCCTTCAACGACTTAAACCAGCGAGGAGCTTTATCACACAGATGAAATGAGAACAACCTGCATTTGACAGCATCATCAGGTACCCCATTCATTCGCGTCATGCCACACATATCCTCAAAGTACTCCAAATGATAAACGGGGTTCTCTGACGGTAGACCATGAAACTGATTTTGCTTCACTAAACCCAACAGTGCCGGTTTGATCTCAAAATTATTTCTGTCGATTGGAGGATGTTGGACACCTCTGCGGTACATCTCAGCGTTGGGAGCATCATGTTCCCTCAAAGTCTGTCGAACATTTGCCGGTCTTTGATTAAAAGGAGCTAAACGGGCAGCTTCGTGGGGCACAGCTTCTCTTTGCGCAGCTGCACGGGCAGCCTCTCCACCAGCAGGAGGATTAACGTTCCCAGCAGGAGGGGGATCCTCAAACTCTCCATGATGTTCATCATCCACATTACCAGCATTTTGACCAGCGAAACCGCCAGCTATTTCAGCAAGTCTTTTCTTTCTCCTATTCTCTCTCTCAAACTTTCCCAAGTCTTCGTGATATTGTTCTAGGTGTGAAGAGCCTGCACTGCAGGACATACACCTGAAAACACAAAAAGAAAGAAAAAGTTTAGTTAACAACTGTAATAAAATGCTCTAGACTATAAACTAATCCTAAATCTCTAGGTAACGCAATTGGTCCCCGGCGACGGCGCCAACTTGATTGCTCGAGTATTTACCCGATACACTTAACCTCAAGGTAGTATATGCGGGGTCGAATCCACAAGGACCAATGGTACACTAAAGATTTTCGAGACTTGTAAATAGCTAAAGCGAACGAATGTTTGTTTGCTTGGTTTAAGAAATTGTAAATAAAAATGCAATAAATAAAACGATTTAACTTATGGGATTAAAACATTGGGCTATAGGGTATTTCAGAGATCAATGACCAAAGGAGAAATGAAACAAGGAATTCAATAGTTAAGAACCGTTCTATAACATGAACACAAGATTTGACTAACCCTCTTTCAAGGTATTAATCACTAAAGTTGACTACTCAATTACTAAACTTTCATTTGTAATCCTGAAACACATTCTATGTTGATGGTGGTGGAATGATGAATGTATGTATGGTGAGATATGAAATGAATGGATGGCAGGGTGTTTCAATTCCCCTTATGCAGTTGTAGTATAAGAGGTGTCAATCCAATCTGAGTGTTTTGCAAGCAATCAGGATGTGCATATATGTCTAAGTCAAGCCAAATGCAAAGGATGTTTGTCACTAACAATCCTATTGATGGAATGTAAAGTGCAGAAAGTAAAGCTACTAGAACTAGATGCTAAATGTAAATGAAACAGAATGATTATGGCAATTATGAAACTAGAACAAAAATAGAAGCTATGCTAATGAACTAATGCAAGACAAGTAATGAACAGGACACTAAGTAAATGCAACAGAAATGCAACTAGAATGAAATAAGAGATAAGACAGGCCAACTACAAAGCATAAACAAAAGTTCTGGGGATGAACTCGAGCAAGCACTCGATCGAGTGTAGATCGAGTGCAGGATCGAGCTAGACAAATCCTTGAAACAGAGTAATACAAGAAAAACAGAGCAACACAAGAGCAAATCAAACAACAATCAAACAGCAGGATTAAGACTTAGAAATCAATAAATAAGGAAGGCCTTGAGGAGGGATCCATGGGATGGACTAATGATTGAGGTCATCTAACTTGGTCAACAAATCTCAACCACTTGAGCTAATCTCTAGACATATATTTCTAAGACAAGTTTAATCCACTCTCATGGCAAGAAACAATCAAACCTATGCATCTCTAGACTTGTTCTCACAAAGTAAAGAATCTACACAAGCATGCATTAAGCAATATGTCAAATACCAAACAAGACCTCTAATCTCTTAGCAAGCCTAATGGTAAGCTCTAGATCTAGCCTTATCTATGCTTCTTAAACATTGGTGTGATGCTAAGATGCTTGAAATCAAACCCTACCCTCTCAGATATAGGATCAGCATTAAGAACATCTAGCCTAGAAGAAATTCTACCACAATCAAGCTTGACTAAATCAGACCAACCTCAAACACAACCCAGCCTAACCCATCCTCAAGATCCCAAGCTACTACTCACAAGAACACATGATGAACATCAAAGTCATAAACCCAGAAAATACTGAAACTTGCATCAAATGAAAGATAAAGCAAAGATCTACAATATTGAAGAAGGAATCAAACACGAATTCTTAATATCTTGAAAGCTATGGAACCAACAAAATCCAAGAATCTTATGTTTTCTCCTTCAAAAGAAGGTACAAGATCTAAAAATATAAAAGTGCAAAAGGAATAATTCCCAAAAGGGTGACCGGTCGAGTTGGCTTCTCTCGTGCATCTTCCACTCGGTCGAGTCCCTCTCTGCACACGGTCGAGTGTCTGGTCGAGTGGGCGGTCGAGTGGGACTCCGGACCTTGGTTCTTCAGCCTTAACTCTCTTGCTTTCCCCTCATGTTTGCTTCACTTCTCCTCTGCATTGCTTCCATGCTCCTTAAGCTCCAAAATCACCTGTTTATGCATGAAAAGATGCAAATGCAATGCAACTATACCCTAATGCATGATTAGTCCTAAAGCTATGCAATAATGGTCAAAATGGATAACAAAAGATGTGAATAAACTAAGGGAAAACAGGATAAAATATATGAACATCAACACCCCCAAACTTAGTCTTTGCTTGCCCTCAAGCAAATAATCAAGACATAAGAAGGTAGGTGAGGTTTGAAAGTGGGATCTCAGCTCCTAAAGCTTGCAAATAGACCATCTAGAATCAATGTCCAAGTTACTAGTACTATGATGCAAGTTGAATGAGCTGTACTTAAAGATTTTAGACAAGCATATCACAACCTTTACTGATTTGAGCCTTAGATGTCCACATGCATTCAAATCAACCATTTCCTTTAACATTCATTAATCAAGAACATGAATCAATTCTATGCAATGCTTAAACTCATTTGGCTTGGAGATAAAGGTTTTGAGACAATGATGGTCTCTTTTTAGAGTGGGGCTTGTCAATATCAAGGTTCTCTCATAAAAATGGATTGAGCTTTAGAAGAATGCTAAAGGTAAGATCACTTAGACACATACAAGAACAAAACCTTGTCTACCCAAAGGTACCCAAAGTGTTTATCCTATCAATCTAAACCCAAATGATCCTAATTCTACCCTTTAACTTCTTCTCTTCTCTTTCACCCTTTTCTCTTTTGATTTTCAAGCCTTAGGAGAGGTTTCTTATTTGATCTTTCCAGTGGAATGGAGAATTCTTTCTTATTGCTATGGTTCTCTTTTCTTCTTATTCTTAAGACATACACGCATTTTGCTAAACTCTTCTTTTCTTTCTTTCTTTTCTTTAACTAGAACCAACATTATCAACCTTATACTTCCCATTCTTTCACTAGACTTTGCTTAAACACATTACCCTCCTAAAGATTTTAACCTTTTCTTTCTCTTTTTCCTCTTTTCTTTTCTTTTTCAAATCAACCAAGTCCCAAACCCAACAGTCAAACCACCTAGTCCTATCTAGTTTGGAAAATGCAAACTAGAACTACACAAGGTCTTACTCTTGCCAGTTCAAACCTAACACATTCTACCAAGCTCAATCCCAAAATAGGCCTCACACACACAAGAATAAATTTGGCTTGAAAGAAGGATAGGTTAAGGGTAGGGAAACTGATTCTTAATGAGGAAATCAGCTACTTGGATCAACAAGAGTGGCAAAAAGGAGAAAGATGATCCAAATATGTATATGGTGTCCATGAGTTTAAAACAATGCACACATTGATAATTGAAAGTCAATATTAGGTTCTTATAAGTAGGAAAGGGTGTCAAATCACAACATGCTTCAATTTAGAGCAAATGCAATGCAGGAATTCAAGGTTTGGTTCAATCTTATGCTTCTAACCACTCAACTAGCATCAAAGTACTATTAGCTTGGGCATTGATCCTAGTCTAGTGAATAAAACAAGCTAACAAGGCAAAACTCATCATAGATCCCTAATGCAAATATTATACAATCCTACATGAAATATTCTAAACAAGATCCTAATGTGCAATGCAAACTACATGAACACTCTTTTTTTTTTATAAAGATTTTTGCAAAAATTTTCAAATTTTTAGGGTTTTTCTATGCCTTAGATGCTATGCAATTACTAACATGATGATGCTAAAAATTTGAAATAAGAACACAAAACACAATGTCAAATGCTATCTCAAACCCTCCCCCAAACTTAAATCACACAGTCCCTTGTGTGAAAGAAATTTGATTGAGGATTCAAGATCAAAAACAAAACACAATATGAAATGCAATGATATTTACAAGGGAAGGTGATAGTGGTACCTCAAGGATTGGAGAAGAAACTGTCCACATCCTCTTGCATGTTGTCAAATGTGTAGTTGGGGTCTTGTTGCTGACTTGGAGATGGAGATTGGGGCAGCTCGACGATGGCGATCGACCGTGACTCGGTCGAGTGCGTGCTCGAGTGGGGGGGGGGTCGAGCTGGACTGCGTATGCCAAAATATTGACCTTGATGTTGGTAGAACTGGTGCAAGAGTGCTGGATCCATGAAGTATTGGGGTGGGATGGGAGTTTAACCTGGATATCCTGGATAAACAGCTGGAGCTGGGAAGCCATAGGGTGATCTAGGCTGGAGCTCGGCCGAGTGGGTGCTCGAGTGACCTGGTCGAGTGCCCCGAAAATTGTTGTTCTTGGCTAATTGAACTCCTCTTCCTCTGATTTGGCTCGTACATTGAAGCTCTAGCTGGTTCCATAGGGTTTGCAACTCTTGAAAGTGCTCTAGTTGAGCTATTCCTCCTCAAAGGGCTTGAATGGCTTGGAGATGAGTTTCCACTCTTCAACTCAGCAATCTCCTTCTTTAGGCCCTTGATGGACTTAGTCATGTTGGTCACCTTTTTCTTAAGCTTGTCAAACCTCTTCCCATGCCACTTGCTCCACCTTTGCAAAAGTGTCAACCTCTTGCTATTCTCCCTCACTCCTCTACTATCCCTTGGGTTGGGCTCATAATCCTCAAAGTAAAATTTCTCCTCCCCATCAGCCATTTGTGCATCTCCAGCTACATCAACTCTAGGTTGAACTATCCCATCAAACAAGAACTCATCAGCTGGCCAAAGTCAATGTTGGCTCCTTCTTGAATGGTGGTGAGCTCTTGGTTAGGCAAGATCAATTGTTTCTTCCCAAGTGTTGGAAGCTCAAAGTTGAAAATGTGATTTCCTTGATGCATCTCCTTGGCT
>NC_025698.1:31452457-31455065 GCF_000633955.1 Camelina sativa | reverse complement strand
ACCCTTTCTCCTCTAAGTGGGACCTTGGCAGCTTGTAGAATTGGAGTGATGATGCCTCCAATGGTTAGTGCTCCTCTTGAACCTTTGTTCTGCAACTTGCCCACCCAACTTCTCAAATATATCATGTGGTCAATGAGCACCATTGCAAGATCAGTTTCCACAGTGGTCCCAAGAATGATGGTTCCATCTCTTGCCTTGAGGATGATCCCATTGAGAGCCATGTCAATCATCTTAAGCTCACCCTCATTGAGATTTCCTGTCTCCTTCCTAGCAAAGAAAGTGTTTGCTAAGGCCTTGTGGAAGTACTCCTTATCTTTGAACTCTTGGTCTTGGAGGATGAATAGAGTTTGTTGTCTCCAATGGTTTCCCAAACAGCATAGAGCTCTTCTCTTGGTATCCTCAAGCTCCTATTACTCCCAACTTCAAAACCAAACTCATTGTCTATCTTCTTCATTGGAAGCGCATACTTCTTCCCCTTGATTGTGAAGGCAATATGACCAGCTCCCAACTTATCATCCTTCCTAGCATATGTGTGCAGCTTGACAGTGGCTAGAAACTCACAACTTTCTTCCTTGTTGCCCTCCATGCAAAGCCCCATGAACTTGGTTAAGTTGCTCTTTTCAAAAAGATACTCCACATCTTCATCAATTGCTAGCTTCTCCATGGTTTCCTTGTGTGGATATCTAGTCTCCAGGAACTCCATTCTCATGAAGGCTTCATAAAGTTGCCTCTTTGTCAAGCCACAAGATTCTGCTTCTCCATCATCCTCTTCCTCTTCTTCTTCATCTTCTTCCTCACTCTCACTTTCAATCTCCTCTTGTTCAACCTCAACTGCTGGCCTCTTCCCTTTGGCCTTGTTTCTCCTCATGAACTCACTAAGAGTTGGCTCCCTTTCTTCCTCACTTTCAGTTCTCTCAGGATCTTCCTCAACTGACTCATTCCTTGGACACGACATCTGACTCGACCGACCACTCGGTCGAGTGCTTGCTCGAGTGGGGCGTCAAGTGGTTCTTCCAGCTTCTCCTCTTGATTCAAGGTGAGCACCACGACGTTCCATGGAGCTTACACCCGCTTGTTGAGACTTCCTAGTAATCCTTGAAGACATTTTTGAACAGAACTGAAGGGAATAGACTCAAAGCTTAAGGTTAATTGGTTAGTGACCCAAAAACTTTAAAAGAGCTAAGCTTGAGCAAAAGATGAACTTTAAGAGAGATTTTAAGACTTGATTTTAGTTGTTTTGAGCAAATGAGAGAGTGTGAGAGGTATAGGATCGTGCAAGCTCTATTTAAAGAAGCTAAGGGGACAAGGAGACAAGGGTGGAGCGTCCATACAATTCAAATTTGAAATGGGAATCTTTGACTTGCTTTTTGCTGCCACTCAACCCCACACTCGACCAGCACGTGGTCGAGCTCCTTGACCAAAGTTTGAAATTTCAAAATTTTTATTCTTTTTCTTCCCTCCACTCGATCATTCTAGAGAAATGAGAATCGAGTGGGCCTTGCTTCTTTGCCAACTCGGTCGAGTACCTCTCGTGGGCTGGTCGAGTGGGCTTGCGTACCTCCTTCCCCAAGTCCAAATCTCTCCATACCCAACTACACTTTCATTAAAAGGCCTGCCCAACACAAACATAAAAGAAAACACATCAAAACTACTAAGAAAATAAAGCATATTTACAAAGGATACCTTAGGGACTTCCTCCCTAGTGAGCTTGTTTAGAGTCACTAAGCTTGACTTTGGTTGCCTTCTTAGGTCTGGTCTAGATACCAAGGAGGTGATGAAATCCTCCCTGGAACCTCTTGGTCACTGTGAAGTTGATCCTTGATCACCTCACCCTTAACACATAAACCATATTTCTTCTTGATTTTAAGCCTTGGTCTTGCTTTCCTCAAGGACCTCTTGTTTAGCTTGACTTGGAGATCCTTAACCATACCAGTCAACTCTTGAACTGACCTCTTAAGCTTTTCCACAGAATCCTCTTAAAGAGAGAGCTCAGCCTTTGGAGTTGCCTTATCACTTAAACCTTCATGACCACCTTTGTCCTTGATAGTAAATGGTTGATCATCAATGGTAGGAAGGTTGGTTGGGTTATAGATGTTGAACTTTATAGCTATACCCTCAGCAATGTTCAAGGTCACAAGACCCTCTTTGACATCAATAACTGCTCCAACAGTGGCTAAGAATGGCCTCCCTAGAATGATAGGATCTTCAGACTCCTTATCCATCTCTAGGACCACAAAATCAGTATGAATCCTTGCTTTCCCTATCTCCACTGGAATGTTCTCCAACTTGCCAACCACATCTCTATTTGACCCATCAACTAAGCATACATGAAGGTTGGTGGACTTGAAGTCAGTATGCCCAAGCTTTTGTGCTATGGAGTAAGGCATCACACTAATAGATGCTCCCAAGTCACATAGGCACTGGTTGTAGTGAAGATAGCTAAGTGTGCAAGGCATATAGAATGGACCTGGATCCTTAAGCTTAATTGGGATGATGACTCCTCCAAGGTCTTCAAGATCCTTCTCATCTTGAGCTTGAGCCTTTTGCTTTGACAATTCAAGCAAAAAATCCTTATAGAGAGGATATGGTTCATACTGTTCCAAGGCAG
>NC_025698.1:31450004-31452345 GCF_000633955.1 Camelina sativa | reverse complement strand
TAGATACCAAGGAGGTGATGAAATCCTCCCTGGAACCTCTTGGTCACTGTGAAGTTGATCCTTGATCACCTCACCCTTAACACATAAACCATATTTCTTCTTGATTTTAAGCCTTGGTCTTGCTTTCCTCAAGGACCTCTTGTTTAGCTTGACTTGGAGATCCTTAACCATACCAGTCAACTCTTGAACTGACCTCTTAAGCTTTTCCACAGAATCCTCTTAAAGAGAGAGCTCAGCCTTTGGAGTTGCCTTATCACTTAAACCTTCATGACCACCTTTGTCCTTGATAGTAAATGGTTGATCATCAATGGTAGGAAGGTTGGTTGGGTTATAGATGTTGAACTTTATAGCTATACCCTCAGCAATGTTCAAGGTCACAAGACCCTCTTTGACATCAATAACTGCTCCAACAGTGGCTAAGAATGGCCTCCCTAGAATGATAGGATCTTCAGACTCCTTATCCATCTCTAGGACCACAAAATCAGTATGAATCCTTGCTTTCCCTATCTCCACTGGAATGTTCTCCAACTTGCCAACCACATCTCTATTTGACCCATCAACTAAGCATACATGAAGGTTGGTGGACTTGAAGTCAGTATGCCCAAGCTTTTGTGCTATGGAGTAAGGCATCACACTAATAGATGCTCCCAAGTCACATAGGCACTGGTTGTAGTGAAGATAGCTAAGTGTGCAAGGCATATAGAATGGACCTGGATCCTTAAGCTTAATTGGGATGATGACTCCTCCAAGGTCTTCAAGATCCTTCTCATCTTGAGCTTGAGCCTTTTGCTTTGACAATTCAAGCAAAAAATCCTTATAGAGAGGATATGGTTCATACTGTTCCAAGGCAGGTCCTCTCTCTTCTTCTTGGTAAGCAATGATAACCTCTTGTATGGCCATCACTTCCTCTTGTTTCTCAATCACAACCTCTTCCTTCAAAGCTTTCTCATCCTCTTGGTGCTTAGCCAACATCTCCTTTTTCTCAATGATTTCCCTTAATTCCTTAAGCTTCTGTGCTTTGAAACGTCCTGGGAATGGTAGAGGTGGTTTGTAAGCAGGAGGAATGTACTTAGCAGGTTTAAAAGCTCCTGATCCTTCAGCTCGATCGACCACTCGATCAGGCACCCGGTCGAGTGCTGGCTCGAGCACCTGGTCGAGTGCAATACCGGATCCAGTCTGCTTTGCACAAACTTCTCTCTGAACCTCAAGAAATGACCAATCCTCCCCATCTTGAACATCACTGTCCTCAGTGACTTCTTCATCAAAGATATGAATGGCTTTGGCAGTGAACTCCTTTGGATTTTGAATAGCTTTTCCAGGGAGTTGGTTGGGCTTAGGAGCTGAAGTAGAGGTAATGTTGCTCTCCATAAACTTCACTCTTGAGTTGAGACCTTCAAACTTCATGTTCAGATCATTGTACTGGGATGTGAGCCTTTGATTCAACTCAGCAAACTGTTTGGCTTCCTCAATCTTTCCTTGTGTTTGCCCAATCAACAACTGTTACATCATGGCTCTTAAGTCTTGTTCTTGGCCTTGGTTAGTCTGAAACCCTGGGGGGGGACACAACTGAGGCTGGAACACTTGATGTTGTTGTTTGGGGACATAATTGTTTTGTTGTTGAGGCTGTTGAGGTGGATAGACTTGGTCTTGTGGATTAGCTACATTGGTGCTCCTATAGGAAAGGTTGTTGTTCTTGAACCCTCCTTGGTTGTAGCCTTTGAATCCACCCTGGTTTTGCATATAACAGAGCTCAGCAAATTCCCTCTCCCCCTCTTGAACTTGAACCTCTTCTTCACCAATGAAGTGAATAGACTTTTGTTGGCTAAGGAGGATCTTGTCAAGCTTCTCATTGACCATCTTCAAATCCTTCTTGTACTTGTCCTCTTGGTCAGTAGATGTGGACCTTATGGTTCTGTCATAGTCCTCATTGTAATTCCCATCAGACTGAGCAAGGTTCTCAACTAATTCCCATCCTTCTTCCACATTCTTGTTGAGGAAGTTGCCATTAGAGGCTGTGTCAAGAAGCATTTTTATCTTGGGAAGCACTCCTCTATACAAAGTACTTAGTAGGGACTCATTGCTGAAGCCATGGTGAGGACACTGAGTCTGGAACCCTTTAAACCTCTCCCAAGCTTCACAAAAGCTCTCATTGTTCCTTTGAGCAAACCCATAAATTTCATTCCTCAATCTAGCTGTTCTAGTATTTGAGAAGAACTTGGCTAAGAAAGCCTTCTTGCGAGCATCCCATGTGGTGATTGCTCCAGTAGGAAGAGTCTTTTCCCATAGATGAGCCTTGTCTCCAAGTGAGAAAGGGAACAACCTTAGCTTGAAACCATTTTCA
>NC_025698.1:31442926-31449522 GCF_000633955.1 Camelina sativa | reverse complement strand
GACTTTTGTTGGCTAAGGAGGATCTTGTCAAGCTTCTCATTGACCATCTTCAAATCCTTCTTGTACTTGTCCTCTTGGTCAGTAGATGTGGACCTTATGGTTCTGTCATAGTCCTCATTGTAATTCCCATCAGACTGAGCAAGGTTCTCAACTAATTCCCATCCTTCTTCCACATTCTTGTTGAGGAAGTTGCCATTAGAGGCTGTGTCAAGAAGCATTTTTATCTTGGGAAGCACTCCTCTATACAAAGTACTTAGTAGGGACTCATTGCTGAAGCCATGGTGAGGACACTGAGTCTGGAACCCTTTAAACCTCTCCCAAGCTTCACAAAAGCTCTCATTGTTCCTTTGAGCAAACCCATAAATTTCATTCCTCAATCTAGCTGTTCTAGTATTTGAGAAGAACTTGGCTAAGAAAGCCTTCTTGCGAGCATCCCATGTGGTGATTGCTCCAGTAGGAAGAGTCTTTTCCCATAGATGAGCCTTGTCTCCAAGTGAGAAAGGGAACAACCTTAGCTTGAAACCATTTTCACTCACACCATTGATCTTTGTGAGACCACATATTCTATCAAATTCATTAAGGTGGTCTAGGGGATCTTCCATTGGCAACCCATGGAACTTGTTGGCTTGAATCATGGAGATCAATCCACTCTTGATCTAAAAGTTGTTGTTTGCTACTGTGGGAGGCACAATACCAGCTCTCTGGTTGTGTGTGTTGGGAGCATCTCCAGCACCAATGTTCCTTGGTCTTGGAACTGGATCTTGTTGCTCCATGATGACTTGATCCTCTTGTTGTTCTGGAACTACTATTCTTTGCTTATGTCTCAAACCCTTTTGTAGCCTGTGGATGTTGTCAATAGGCCTTTGAAGATTGTCTTTCCCCTTTGACCTTGTGTGCATCAACAAACACGAGTACAGACTCGAACAGGTACACGGTGGAGCGCAGGCTCGAGTGGGTGGTCGAGTCGGCTAGGAATGGATGTCTATTTAGATACGGCTTCTGACTCGATCAAGTGCTCGAGCACTACTCGGTCGAGTTGTTGGTCGAGCTGGTATCTGAAACTCAAGACAGCCAAGCAAAAGAAGATTCGAGTTCAGCAACTTCACAAGTGGATAAACGAATTTAATCTTAGACTAATGATGATCCTAAATGTCATAAAAACACACTCAAATGGGCAACGGCGCCAAATTGAAACACAATCTATGTTTATGGTGGTGGAATGATGAATGTATGTATGGTGAGATATGAAATGAATGGATGGAAGGGTGTTTCAATTCCCCTTATGCAGTTGTAGTATAAGAGGTGTCAATCTAATCTGAGTGTTTTGCAAGCAATTAGGATGTGCATATATGTCTAAGTCAAGCCAAATGCAAAGGATGATTGTCACTAACAATCCTATTGATGAAATGTAAAATGCAGAAAGTAAAGCTACTAGAACTAGATGCTAAATGTAAATGAAACAGAATGATTATGGCAATTATGAAACTAGAACAGAAATAGAAGCTATGCTAATGAACTAATGCAAGACAAGTAATGAACAGGACACTAAGTAAATGCAACAGAAATGCAACTAGAATGAAACAGGAGATAAGACAGGACAACTACAAAGCATAAACAAAAGTTCTGGGGATGAACTCGAGAAAGCACTTGATCGAGTGTAGATCGACTGCAGGGTCGAGCTAGACAAATCCGTGAAACAGAGCAATACAAGAAAAACAGAGCAACACAAGAGTGAATCAAACAACAATCAAACAGCATGATTAAGACTTAGAAATCAATAAACAAGGAAGGCCTTGAGGAGGGATCCATGGGATGGACTAATGATTGAGGTCATCTAACTTGGTCAACAAATCTCAACCACTTGAGCTAATCTCTAGACATATATTTCTAAGACAAGTTTAATCCACTCTCATGGCAAGAAACAATCAAACCTATGCATCTCTAGACTTGTTCTCACAAAGTAAAGAATCTGCACAAGCAGGCATTAAGCAATATGTCAAATACCAAACAAGACCTCTAATCCCTTAGCAAGCCTAATGGTAAGTTCTAGATCTAGCCTTATCTATGCTTCTTAAACATTGGTGTGATGCTAAGATGCTTTAAATCAAACCCTATCCTCTCAGATATAGGATCATCATTAAGAACATCTAGCCTAGAAGAGATTCTACTACAATCAAGCTTGACCAAATCAGACCAACCTCAAACACAACTCAACCTAACCCATCCTCAAGATCCTAAGCTACTACTCACAAGAACACATGATGAACATCAAAGTCATAAACCCAGAAAATACTGAAACTTGCATCAAATGTAAGATAAAGTAAAGATCTACAATATTGAAGAAGGAATCAAACACGAATTCTTAATATCTTGAAAGTTATGGAACCAACAAAATCCAAGAATCTTATGTTTTCTCCTTCAAAAGAAGGTACAAGATCTAAAAATATAAAAGTGCAAAAGAAATAATTCCCAAAAGGGTAAAAACTATGTTTTTGACTCTCTAAAAAGCTGGACTCCTGGTGGCTGCTGGGTACAAGGTCCTTAAATAGAAAACGTAATGGAAGCCCTAAAAATGCTAAAAGACAAAATAGCTAGGCGGCTCGGCCAACTCGACCCGGTGCTCGGTCGAGTTGGCTTCTCTCGTGCATCTTCCACTCGGTCGAGTCCCTCTCTGCACACGGTCGAGTGTCTGGTCGAGTGGGACTCCAGACCTTGGTTCTTCAGCCTTAACTCTCTTGCTTTCCCCTCATGTTTGCTTCACTTCTCCTCAGCATTGCTTTCCCCTCATGTTTGCTTCACTTCTCCTCAGCTGCTCGGGCAGCCTCTCCACCAGCAGGAGGATTAACGTTCCCAGCAGGAGGAGCATCCTCAAAATCTCTATGATGTTCATCTTCATGATGTTCATCATCCATATTACCAGCATTTTGACCAGCGAAACCGTCAACCATTTCAGCAAGTCTTTTCTTTCTCCTATTCTCTCTCTCAAACTTTCCCAAGTCTTCGTGATATTGTTCTAGGTGTGAAGAGCCTGCACTGCAGGTCATACACCTGAAAACACCAAAAAGAAAGAAAAATTTTAGTTAACAACTGTAATAAAATGCTCTAGACTATAAACTAATCCTAAATCTCTAGGTAACGCAATTGGTCCCCGGCGACAGCGCCAACTTGATTGCTCGAGTATTTACCCGATACACTTAACCGCAAGGCAATATATGCGGGGTCCAATCCACAATGACCAATGGTACACTAAAGATTTGCGAGACTTGTAAATAGCTTAAGCGAACGAAAGTTTGTTAGCTTGGTTTCAGAAATTGTAAATAAAAATGCAATAAATAAAACGATTTAACTTATAGGATTAAAACATTGGGCTATAGGGTATTTCAGAGATCAATGACCAATGGGGAAATGAAACAAGGAATTCAATAGTTAAGAACCGTTCTAGAACATGAACACAAGATTTGACTAACCCTCTTTCAAGGTATTAATCACTAAAGTTGACTACTCAATTACTAAACTTTCATTTGTAATCTCCTAATCAAATTTGCATTATCAAACAAGTTCACTAAGTTCACAATATCCCCTAACATCAACTTTCGCAGGTTAGAGAAATATTGCTCAATTCATATTGGTTCAGGCATTCTATCGAACACTTGTGATTCATAGAAAGACCTCGAGTCTAGAACAAGGTGATCAGTCCTATTCTAGCATTAAGAGCATATGAATCAAAGAACCACAAAGAAAATAGAATTCTCAAGCAAAAATTAAACCATTAAATCATTTGATCCCCTACTTAGAACCCTAAAAACCAATTGGAGAACTACTCACACATAGCAAAAGAGAAATCAAAAATCATAGATGAAGAAAACATGATTAAATTGCAAAAATAATAAGGGTTTAGAAATCTTCTCCAAATTGTCAATGGGGATGAACCTCTAGAATCCCAAAAGAGTAGCTTACAAAAAGTTTCAGGGTGCAGAAAAAAAACTCAGAAAAATAGCCTATATCATAGCATCTGTTGCTCATTAGGTTTTGGGGGTATTTATACCCTTATTAAAATAAAAGATATAAAATTAAAAATGAGAATAGAAAAAGGAAATATGTGTCTGGATTGTAGTCAAAACAGACTTTACCACACTTGTCCAGACTTCAGTAGGCTTGTGCATAAATTTCACCAGACTTCACCAAACTTGTCTACAGACTTCACCAAACTTGTCTACAGACTTCACCAGACCTCTCCAGACTTGTCTACAAACTTCACTAGACTTCTCCAGACTTGTCTATAGACTTCACCAGACTTCTCAAAATTTGTCCAGACTTCACCAGACCTCTCAGACTTGTCTACAGACTTCACTAGACTTCTCCAGACTAGTCCAGACATCATGATTCTGTTCAACTTGGAGATGTACAAAAGTCACTTCCTGCTTCTTTATTCCAGTTAAGCTCGAAGCCAACCAAAATATTCCAAATCTAGCACATTGTCTCCACACCTAATCAGAACTCAAGAAAAGACCAAAAAAACACAAAAGACGGACAAAGATGCGACAAATGACTCAAAACGAATATTAAATGAAGGACAAAAGACACCAAAAACACAATACATCAAATCCCCCGACTTAGATTAGAAAATAACTCCAAGGTTGGTAGCCCAAACCGGAGGATAAAAGTTTACAAAAGAAATTGTAGAAAGTAAAGATCTTGAAGAGCGGACAAGACAATCTGCCCGAACATTGGTCGTACGCGGAATCCTCGAGAGATTGAAGGAAGGAAAGGATGAACGAAGCAAACTGAATTCATCCAGTAAATTGGAGAAGGCTGGCCAATCATCAAGACATTGCACCATCGCCACTAATTCAGCACAATCTGACTCGAAAATCTGACAGTCAACACCAGACTCCAATATAGATTTCATCGCCCAAATTTACGCCTGCAGCTCCGAATGTAAGGGTGAAGGACCGCGTCGCTGACTCCGTGCTCCTAACAGTAACGTTGAATCCTCACTACTGCAAAACCACCAACCTAAACCTTCCAAAGGATCTGAAGCCTTCCAAGATCCATCAACCTGACACCGCGGAACAGGATCCCGAGACTCAAAATATAAAGGATCAAGAGTAACCGCAATGAAAGATTTGGCCTCTTCCCATAACAACTTTTTAGAAGCCGCCTGATTTATAATCTCTATTGGCTCTGCCTCACAACCTTGAAAAACTTTTTTATTCCTGTCTTTCCAAATTGACCAAACAAGCCACGGTAAACTCAACCTTGAATCCGAAGCAATCGGTGCCCTCCAAAACAGGACACCTAAATTCGTAAAAATTGAACTATGGGGAAATCCATCACTACGGGAATCCAACGGGGACAAATCCCAAATCCGACGCGATCGGGAACACTCAAAAAGTGCATGATTGATAGTGTCCGCCTCCAAACCACATCTTTGACAAAGAGTATCACATCAAACTCCCCGTTGAGCCAGACGATCCAACACATGGAGGGAACCAGAAGCGATTTGCCAAAAAAAATGCTGAATCTTAGGGGGAACCTCAAGTTTCCAAGCCTGAGACTTAAGAGCCGTGCATGTCGGTCCGTACTCAACCTCCTTAATTAAATCATGTGCCAACCGATATCCCGATTTGACCGAATACCTCCCTGATCTTGAATAATGCCAAATCAATTTATACGGTTTAAAAGATTTACTGATTTCCATCGATAGTATGATCTGGATATCCACCGGATCCATGTACTTTTCCAGAATCGAAAAATGCCACTCCTTCGTAATCGGATTAATCAAATGATTGACCATTAGATTTGGATGCAAATACCTTCCTCGGCTGTTTGCAGGTCTCGGTTGACTGTCTGGAATCCACGGATCTCGCCAAACAGAGACGTCACATCCTGAACCTATCGCCCATCGCGCTCCATGTTGAAACACCCTGACCCGTTTTTTTTTAATACTAGTAAATTACAAAATATAATTAAGCATCCCATACTACTTAATTAAACCGACCCAAACCGACGAATTAAATAATCTGGTCGAACCAGAAAAACTGGTGTCGATCAACACTAGTCTAGTGTCGATCGACACCCATCCCCAAAATCCCCAATTTTGGTTCACGGATGTTACAATTCTCCCCCTCTAACAAAAGATTCGTCCTCGAATCTGAACACACCGCCACTCATCTGCAAAATCTCATCAAACCCCCGTCGCAACGGTTCGCACCATCCAACCATATGGTCTGCTGCATCCAGAACACCACTGGTCCAAACTATCCTGACTCCACCGGTCAACAAAGTCCTGACCCCAGCGGTCAATCCAAACCATACTCTCCCAATCATCAACGCTCCGATCCCCCCCCCCGACCAGCCTACATCTGACCCTCCCGGTCAACACACACAAACCCCAAGATTGAACCTCCATCAATCCCGAGATCCGCATCTGATCTCAACCGGAAACCTGAGATTGAACCCCCATCAATCTCCCAAATCCACATCCGGTCACAATAGAAAAATCTGAGATTGAACCCCCATCAATCTCCTTAATCCACTTCCAGTTACAATGCTTATCCCCACGTCCTTGACACTTTTGCCACCAACTCATCTGC
>NC_025698.1:31426802-31442516 GCF_000633955.1 Camelina sativa | reverse complement strand
AACCCCCATCTCCTCTGCCACCCTCAGGACCGCAGTCCCTCGAGCTATCGGTATCTAAGGAACCCCTCGTCCCCTCAGGAGAACCCCCATCTCCTCATGAGTTGTTCAGGACCCCCCATCCCTATAGCAACGGTCATAACGTCTATAAGCATTTCACCAACCGAGACCACCCCCCGTGATCAGCGTAGAACATCTCAATGTCCTACCAACACCATACTCTTTCCGAGAATAACACCACCGCCATGGCCACTCCCAGGCCTCACTACAAACATCCAAAACATTTTGGTGTTCACACACACCCTTTCCAAAAATAGCTTTTCCGCTTGGCAATTATCCACAACAAATCATCAATATAAGCGTAATAAAACAAACAAGTACCATACGTTCGCATATTCTGATTCACCGCATCAAATGCTTTGCAAGACGCACTTTCAATAAATAGGTAAGCTTTAAATATCCATAAAACTTCCTATTTTTAGAACCCTCATATTCTCTTAACACCGTGACACCACCAATCAAAACAAAAATCCTTGAGAACTGATCATTTCAACTGTGACCACTCCTCAGGTCAACCTTTACACAATCCCGCCTCTCCACGCATTTCACATCCCCTTTCCAAAAATAGACAAGTCCTAACTATGCATAGAACTCTCCATTTTTAGAAACTTTCCATTTTAAGAAACTTTCTATTTATTGTAACTTTCCATTTATAGAAACCTTCTATTTATGGAAAACTTTCCATTTATAGAATTTCCGACCCAAACCGACGAATTAAACAATCTGGTCGAAACAGAAAAACTGGTGTCGATCGACACTAGTCTGGTGTCGATCGACACTAGTCTGGTGTCGATCGACACCCATCCCCAAAATCCCCAATTTTGGTTCACGGATGTTACACTATTGCCCCTAACTTCCCTTATTTTTCGCCGCTATCCTTATCCGATAAACCTTGCCTTTTCTGCGAGTTTCCATTTCTCTCGAGTTTCCTTCCCGTGAGTCGGCTTAAATCTCCGCAAGATTTTACCGAGTCCCTAGGCTACCCATCGGCCCATAGTCTAATCGATCCATCCTCGATCATTGGCCCGATCCATCGTTCACCAATGCGACCATTTCTGGATAGTCCTACTTCACTATCACTCTCACTAGGACTATCACTGCCACTATCACTATCACTAGGACTTTCACTCCCATTTCCACTCGAACTGTCACTTAGACTAAGTACCGAACATTTCCCTTTCATCCAGGAACTTGCAAGCCTGAATGATCTGATCACTGTAAACTTGGGATTCCTTTCTTCAGTTCAAACGTTTGTTCACTACTTCGGTAGTCGTGAACTCCCCATTTCCTTCTGGATCTATCGGGTATCGAATCACGGCCATTATCCTTTACGGACCATGATTCATCCTGTTCTCGTTCCGAGGTTTGTACCACTATCGACACTTCCATGTACCGCGTACGTACCCTCTCATGTACCGCGTATATACCATTCCATGTACCGCGTACGTACCCTCTCATGTACCGCGTACATACCATCTCATGTACCGCGTACATGCCATCTCATGTACCGCTATCGGCACTTGATACCGTACCGCCATCTACCATTATTGGCACTCGGTACCATACCGTTATCGACCATTGATTCTCGGTACCTCTCGAAGCTGCCGGTACCGAGGAATCAGGTCGTTACAATATACCTCAGTTCTTTACTTGGAATTCGGAAGAAAAATGTTGGATCAGAAGTATTAGGGCAGTATCGAATACTAGGACATTTTATATTCCAAGTAAGTTTGATGGTCATGTTTATTTGCAACTTCTTTTTCGTTTTCTGAAAGGAGCAAGATGTGATGAAGATTTGAGGATGTTTAATGGTGTGGTCTATGACTCTTACAAGGAAGCGTGTTTGGCTAGAGGATTACTAGAAGAATGATCTCTTAATATGTTTTAAGATTTTCTATAATACTCCTACCAGTTTGTTTTTTTGTTTTTTTTTTTATATTTCTTCCACTTTGTTGTTTATCTATGTTTTTAATTTTAAACTTTTTAATTTATCTATCATGATTTCTATTTTTACAAAAATTTTGGAAAACACCTGCTAAAATTGCCAATTACTAATTTTGTAGAAAACAAATCTTATTGGCTGATCTGGCTACCCGCAATATATTATTTGCAATGCAATTAACTATGAAACTTAATTGTTTTACCCGCCTTAAATTTATTGTTTAATTCTCTATATATTCCCTTCTTTGATAAACAAATATATATGATTTGATTGCGATCATAATCATATCTTCACAAAATCAGTCTTTTAAAATTTACTTACCAAAAATCAAATATTATCAGTCATGAAAACTACTTAAAACTATTGAAAAATCTACCAGTCGCAACTTTTGATAAAACGAAGTGAAAGGTCTCTTCATATCTTTATAAAGATACTAATAACACCTTTCAGTTTCCCATCCCCCAAAAAACCCTTCTGAAAAAACTTTAAGATCAAAAAATTTACAGAAGATATTCCCATGGCAACGACACCAATTTCTGCTTTGCATCCGGGAAGGACAGATTGGAGGATACACGCGAAGGTCTTGAGCACTTGGTTTACCTGTGATTTCTTCACGAAAAGGGTGATGTTGTTGGTCGATCAAAAGGTAAAAATTCACAAAGAGTGGGTTTATTTTGTATACCGAGTGTGTAAACGGAAAACTCATGCATGTACTGATTTAATAAAGTTTCTGATTCAATTTTTTTTATACATGCAAGGGTAACACCATTGAAGCAACTATTATCCACACACCACTAATGAAAGAAATTCCAAAGTATATCAATGATGGAGAATGATATTCAATATCCAATTTTAATGTCATCAAACCAACACTCAAGGTTCGAAACACTACACATCCTTACCAGATCAGAACTTCGGAGGATACGAAAATGTTCATTTGAGTCCCAATCATTTTTTCCGTTTCAAAGACTTTGACGACATTAAAAACGGAAGATCGATTGATGGCTCATCTTTTGGTATGTATAATAACTTATCAATTTGTTGCAATGGTTGTAGTACCTTCTAATATTTATTTTAACGTCGATTGCGTTTTAGATCTCTTTGGATGTATAATTGATGTGATACAAAGAAGAATCTTTGAAAGTGCAAGTGCCAAAAATGAGATAGCGGACGAGTATGATGAAGTAGTCTTCACTCTCTTGAATGGCAGGTAATATATTTCTAATATTTTTGCCTTGGTCTCAAGTGTTTATAGCTTAGGATATATTTAAATCTAAATAATAAATTACATTGATTTACTATAAACATAGGAATCAAACTCTCAAGTGTTTTGCTAAGAGGGATTATGCTTCATATTTCATGCATTATTGGAGACTCAACGGATGTCATATTACACATATAAAACCGATCTAGTGTTTTGTGTGTTAATATTCTGGAAACTTGGTGTTAGTGAAAGTATGTTCTTTTTTCTTACATTTTTTAATAAGATTGATTTATAGAATATGGATCATTGAAAATAAGATTGATTTAGTCATAATTTTAAGATTCTGGAAACTTGGTGTTAGTGAAGGTATGTTCTATTTCCTTACATTTTGTAATAAGATTGATTTATAGAGTATTGTATATATCTTTTTGTTTTGGAGGTGCACTATGCATTGTCAATTGTAATGGCTCTTCAAGACTATTAATAAAATGGAATATTGAGGGTTTGGAAAATCACAAAGCAAAGTAAGATTGTTTATTTTCAAAATAAACTTTGACACTTAATACAAACATCTTACTTTGAGTTTTATCTCCAGCTCTGAATTCGCTGCCCGCCGTTATTTAACATATGTCATGGCACATGAAAAAAACATCTGAGGAAGATATGCTATAAGGAGATCAAGGACGAATATCATTTTCTATGTTTTGTTTTATGCATCTATCTTTTTAAATTCTAGAACTTGAATGAACTTTTGTCGTTGTGAAACAATGTCGCTTATTATTTGGAGTGGTACTTTTTTTTTGAACAACGTGGAGTGGTACTATGTTGTTAAATTTACTTAAATGAATGATATTTTTATGGCGTAATTAAATCAAATATCCATAATTACTTATTTAAATATAGTGTAATTGTTCACTTACGTACCAAACACTATCAATTCATTTCTTTTCAGTTTCTGATTTGTCCTTATCTGTAACTATTATTTGCTGTTTTTAAATTTATTGTAATTTAAAAATTAGTACATACAAATTGATGTTATTATTATACAAATAACATATATCATCGTCTATGGCAAAAGACCTATTTAGATTAATTATTGTATATAGAACATATATTTTTACTAATCTTCTATAGTTTATAGTGTTGAAGTAAGATTAATATTATAAGAACTATAACACTCAGTGGATAAAATGATGAAGTCTGGAATTTCAAGTAGCTGCAGTAAAGCAGATACCTATCAAATGAGTAGTCTTTCACTCACTGATTTTGACTATTTTTTTTAGGCTTTTTGTTATTTCTATTTATGTCATGTTAATATTTATATGAATTGTTTACAATTATTTTATGGCATTTTTATGTTTTTTTTATATTATTTGTATTTAATTCAATACAAACTATTAGAATTTATATAATAACAATGAATCGTGACAAACTGCAGTTATTTATATAATTTTGTTGTAATAAAAACTTTGGAAAAAAAACTTAGGAAGTTCTTTGAGTAAATATTTAAAATTTAAACCAATGCATGGAAGTCTTCAAGTCCAATAAAAATAAAACATAAAAGGACATACTTCCAAAGAAGTAAGATTTGATTCTATAAATTTTTACCATTCCAATAAGAAAATGTCAGAACTTTTAGATACAACTCCCATCAAACATTCATTTTCATCTTCTAAAAAAACATTTATCATACTCCTATCTAAAGCTTATATACACTTACCACTCATCTTTCATCTTCATTCTTCTATTCAAGTAAAAGAACAAAAACATGGTTGCATACATAGAGGAATTGAATCCGACAAATGAGAGATTGAGTATTGCAGTCAAAATACTCCGGTTGTGGACACCCCATATAATACTGAGACAACTAATCTATAAATGTTTGATTTTGGTGGACGAGAAAGTAATTGAAATTCATAATTTTTTGTTCTCCATGTTAAGTTTTTATTAAATAATATTCATATCATTTCTTTTTTTCATTTTTTATGTCGGGTAAAAGAATCGATGCTAAAATCCCAGCTCGAGTTTACTTCGATCAATTCAGTGATATATTGGAACAAGGACAGTGGTTTCTTCTTTATAGGTTCGAAGTTAGAGAAAGCCAGCAAGCGTCAAAGAACTCCAATAATCCATTCGAAATATTGATTACACGCAAAACCCTTATCAGCCCAATACCTCCCAGGACTTCAGACAATTTTTTCTTTTTAACAGATGGAACAAAGTTTGCAAATGCTACACCGGATGAGAGAAACTGTTGTGTCGGTAAATTAATAAACACTATAATGCTTTACAATTTTTAAATTATGAGTTTATCGTTTAACGTTCACTAGATGGTTATGATTTATCATTTCCATATTTTTATTTTTTTTTAGATTTTTGTGGAACGGTGGTACATGTTGGAGTACGTGGTTTTATTAGTTTTCTTGATTATGAAGGTGGATACAATGGTCAGAAAAATGTTCTTCCTTTTACTGTTGCTGACATCAAGTAAGTAATTTAACTTTTTTTAATTCTTTTTTATAATTAGTCTTTTACTTTGCAATTTTAAAAAAAACATCATTGGAGAAAAATATATGTATTTATTTTCTTATTTTTTCCCTTCCCTGTTAAGTGGCAAGAAGATTAAGTTTATTGCAGTAGGTGAAACCTGTTTGGAATTTATTTATAAATGGGAAAGAATAGTTGTGAACCTTACCTATGAAAGTGATCCAATAATGTGTATGCTAATGTTTTGGAGAAGCTCTTTGTTTGAAGGTATTATCTTCTCATTCAATGTTTATTATAAAAAACTGACAAAAAATGTTAAATATAATATCTAACCTTACTTTTCATTTTTTAGGTGCTGATTGTCTAATATCTCAAATGAGATGTTCATATATTTTCCTTGGTGACGAAGTCGAAGAATTTACAAGAGATCCCGTACTGTAAGTTCATATTATGTTGACTGAATACTTATAATATCACTTTCATATGTGACTTAAATTATACATTATTTCCTTTTTTTTTCAGAGTTTGTTTTTATGAGACATCAGATGATGAGAATTATGAGGGGACAGAAGAAGAAGAGGGTGATTCAACTTAGTAGTCATACCGGCCAAATATGCTACCTTTAATTTTATTTTGTAATCTTACATTTCCTTTTTATTAGTATGTTCAATAAGTTGTTGTAATTCTGAACTTTTAATTGCGGAGAATAATGTACTGTATCATAAATTACTATTTTTGTTTTCATAAATTATCTCTATTTGAATTACAATTTTATCGATGTTTAATTTAGTTTATGGTTAAAGGCTTAGGTCTATTTTAAAAAACTTGATATATTAATAATAAGAAAAGATTTTGTATATATTCTCAAGTATATTTGAGAATATTTACTGTTACACAATTTATTTCTAAATTTAAATGATTTAGTATTATTTGATTTATGGTTGAGTATGTATCCAAATATATTTCTTCCAAAAATAAATCCTTCAGATTATATTATCTTTATAACAGATAGCGCGTAAAAAGCTACTTATTAATATCATGAACTAAGTGTTTCTATCTTTTGTTTTGTCGTTGATGATGAAGAAAAGAAAAGATGCCGACGAAAATCGTGTTCAAGGCAAACCAGGAGAACCAAAAATCTGTAAACTCTATATGGAGAATCAAGTCCAAAGTCCACTTATTGTTTCAAATACGCCACAATCCTCATTCAATATTAATTATGTTTTTGGTAGAGTTCTAAATGATATTTATAATCGCCAATCTTCTCACCTACTATCCTCCCCAAATACGAGTAACACAGTTTCTGGTATTTTCATCTATTTTGTAAATTACTTTTTTCTGCTATTTTAAATATAATTCTATTAATTTTCAGAAACTAATAACTTTGTTTTTAATTTTATCAATTAGGTGTTGATTATAGTACACCATCTTCTACCTTTGGAAACCAAAGCATATTGTTCAAGGAAAACCTGTCCAATATTTTAAATGGTAATTAGTTTAAATAAGTTTACAAGATAGTGTTTATCATTAGTCATCTTATTAGTCTGGTGATATTATTAGTCGTGTTATTAATTTACAAGAAGTAATTTTATAACTTCAATATATCAGGAAATAAGGCCACTCTTGAAAAAAGTGCAGCAAACCAACCTTTTAAACCCACATGTAGTCACTCATATAATGAAAGAGCTACAAGTTCAACAAAAAGAAAAGGAGAAACATCTACTATAACAGATATATTAATCTAACCGATATCTCTAACTATTTTTATTACCTTAATTTTTACAATAATTTTATATTAACTTTATGACTTATACTTATAGACGAAGTGCAGCCAAATTACTCTATTAATCGTGAAAAGAATACAAGATTCAATCCTACACCTACAATTTTGACTAATATACCAGAAATAAATATCAGACACTCAACTCAGGATGAGTTCAGTACAGATAGCAATATAACTAGAGGTACGATTATATTTAACACATACTCTTATATCTATATGCTTTTAAATGTTTACCAACTTATATTATATTCAAGCATAAGTATGTTGTTGATATTATTTAATTTAATTTTCCAATAATACACAGAGAGATTGTTCACACAAGCATCAAAAAACAACATTTTTAGAAGAAATGTTTCTGAAGTCTCAAAAATGACAAATTTAGATGAAGAAGAAGACCAACAATATGAGCAGCTGGACTCAGATAGCGGTATACTTTAAAAAAAAAATAACTATGATATTTAGTATGCATTTATTAAAGAAAAATATACTACTATTATTTTGTAGAGATTGAAGAACAATATGATGATCAAGTGTTTGACTGTAGTAGTCAAGGAGAGTTCATCATCATCTGAATATGCTGACCATGATGAAAATGTTGTTGATCAAGTTACACCACGAGTGTCATCTTTTAATGCAGCTAAACAACGTTATGATATACTCACCATGTTTGAGGCAAGTTTTAAAAAAGTATTCGGAATGACAACTTTAAGTACAAAGAAAACAGTTAACTTCTGGGCATGTATTATTTTTAACTTACATTTTTAAATGGATTTACAAACAAAAAGAGTAACTGGTAATCCAATTAAACATTACTTATGGGCAGGATATGAAGATGATGGTGATCCTGATTATAGTTGTACTCATTGTGGTGCAATATTTTGGTATGGAGAGAGGATTAACAGAAGAAGAAGAACTAATAACCCAGTCTATAATGGATGTTGTATGCATGGACAAATTGTTCTACCTATGCTAAAACAGTCGCCAGAGATGTTATGGAATCTACTAACAAATGAAGAAAATTTTTCACGTCACTTTCAAGAAAATACTAGACCTTACAACATGCTTTTCTCATTTACATCTTTGGGTGGGAGGGTAGACCGGTCTGTTAAAAAAGGCCGTGGTCCATCAATGTTTGCGTTGCAAGGTGAAAACTACCATTTGATGGGATCTTTAAAACCAAAGTCTGGTGATTACGCAAAGTTTCAACAGCTTTATATTGTTGACACTCAAAATGAAGTCCAAAACAGAGTGAAAGTTATGAGGTAATAAAAACAGTTTAGTTTGCAAAAATAGGATTAAATAGTTTATAATCTGTATTAAGAGATTTACTAATGTCTAATTTTTTAAAATTTCAGCAAAGAAGACCGTGTATGCAATAAAGATGTGAAGAAAAAATTCAGGCCAGACCTTGTGGAAAGCTTCATTAAAATGCTTGATGACGTTAAATCCTCATGTACAAGCTTTTAGAATGGCTAGAGATAGGTTTGAAATGGAGAAAGAAGAAACCAACTTCCATATGAGGATTATCTCAAGTCGCAAGACTGATGGTAGGGAATACAACATCCCTAAAGCCTCTGAAGTTGCTGCACTTATTTCTGGAGATATTGATGCGAATATGGATAAACGAGATATTGTTCTTCAAAAAAAACGGAAAATTACTACGAATTCATGAATGTCATGTCGCATATCTAGCCCTACAGTATCCTTTGTTGTTTCCCAGAGGAGAAGATGGCTATAGACTTGGTATTAAGAAGACAAAGATAACAAGAGGCAGGACATCAAAGAAACAGACAAAGAATAAGAAATCAAAGGAAAAGAGTCAGAAGGATGTAAGTATGAGACTGTGGTTTGCGTATAGGCTTCAAGAAAGGAAAAATGAGAAACACACTCTTCTAAGATCAAAGCGATTACTACAACAGTTTATTGTTGATGCTTATACGATGATCGAAACAAATAGGCTAAGGTTTTTAAAAAATAAAACAAAAGAAACTTCGTAGGACATACAAGGAAGATTTGAGGAAAGCAGCACAAGCTGGAGACGACAACCTAAGCAATCAAGGAGACTCTTTCACGCTACCCGCTTCTTTTATTGGGGGACCAAGGTAAGGCAGAGCTACCTTGATGCAATGGCTACATGTAAGAAATTTGGGTTTCCAGACCTCTTCATTACATTCACATGCAATCCTAAATGGCTTGAAATTGTAAGATTTATCAATGAGAGGAAGCTAAAGGCTGAAGATAGGCCAAACACCATTTGCAAGATATTCAAGCTCAAACTTGAGAATCTAATGGATGACATCACAAGAAAACATATTTTTGAGAAAACAGTTTCAGCTTTAAATTATTCACCTTCTTCATTTCTTATAAAAAAGTTCTCTTTCTATTATAACATTATATATATATATATATATAATATTTATATTATTGTGCAGCTATGTACACAATAGAGTTTCAAAAGAGAGTTCTTCCACATTCTCATATTATCATATGGATGGATCCGAAATGCAAGTTCCCTACTCCAGACGAAATTGACAAGTTGATTGTGCTGAAATTCCAGACAAGGAAAAAGATCCAGAACTCTACAATATAATATCAGAATGTATGATTCATGGTCCATGTGGTAGTGCTAACCCATCATCTCCTTGCATGGAAGAAGGTATCTGTTCAAAACTTTACCCAAAACAGAATGTTAAAACCACCAACATTGACAAGGAACGTTACCCGGTTTATAGAAGAAGAAAGGATGGCCGTTTTATCGAGAAGAATAGTTTCAAATGTGATAACCGATATGTTGTCCCTTACAATTGAACTTTGTCGCTTAAATATCATGCTCATATTAATGTGGAGTCATGCAACCAAACAGGTTCAATGAAGTACTTATTTAAGTATGTTCACAAAGGTAATGATCGCGTTGGTGTCATTGTTGAACCTAATAAAAAAAAAAGTTACTGAAGAAGGTCACAAGAAGAACCAAAATGAGAGTACTCCATCTTCGAAAGACGAAATAAAAGATTACTTTGATGGCAGGTAAATAAAATGTTGTTTAAAATTACAATTTCTGTTTATATTATTAATTCTAAATCAGCTTTTTAACCCTTTTTCAAATATGTATCTGCATGTGAAGCTATGTGGAGGATTTTGGCTTACCCAATACATTATAGGCAAACTGTTGTTGTGCCACTCACTTTCCATGAGGAAGGCAAACAACCTATTTATTACCGAGAAGGTGAGTCTGCACAGAATGTCATGGATCATGACTCTCTTGATGAATCTCAGTTTCTTGCTTTATTTGAACTTAATAAGCGTGATGAAGAAGCTAGACAGTTATTATACGAAGAAATACCAAGCAAGTATATTTCGGATGGGAAGGAGAAATATTTTTTCAGAAGAAAAACAAGAACATTTGCTATAGGGAGAATTATCTACGTTCCTCCTACCATAGATGATGCATATCATCTGAGGATACTTCTCAATTCCATCAGAGGTCCTACCAGTTTTGATCACATTAAAATTGTCAATGATGTCGTACACAAAACGTATCGTGAAGCATGTTACACTCTTGGGTTGTTAGATGATGACAAAGAATATATTGAAGGTATCAAAGAAGCACATTTCATGTGTTCTCCAAAGTTCGTTCGTAAAATGTTTGTCAGGATGCTTCTCGCAGCTGTTTTAAGTACTCCTCATATTGTATGGGAAGAAACTTGGGAGATGTTATCTGAGTACATATTAAGGCGGAAAAGAGTTGAATTAAAGCGACCAGGTTCGTTATAGTAACAATCTTATTATGATATATTTTTTTTTCTTTTTTTAGATGTTAGATGTAGTATATAAATCAACAAATCTTATTTTACAGAGCTTACATTGAATGATGAAGAAAGAAAAATATTTTGTCTACAAGAGATAAACAAACAGTTGAGAAGAAATGGTTCTTCACTTGAGTCTTTTAAAACTCTGCCCCAGCTTCAGAATGAGAACATTCCTGTTTTAAACCAGTTAATAGCTGATGAACGGATATTCATCAATCAAACTGATTTTTAAAAGAACCATTTGGAGTGGTTAAATATGCTTACGGAAGAGCAGAAGAAGATATATGATGAGATTATAGGCTCAGTTTTCAAAGATAAAGGTGGAGTATTTTTCTTATATGGTTTTGGTGGAACTGGTAAAACATTCCTTTGGAAAGTTTGATCTGCAGCTGTAAGGATAAGGGGAGAAATAGTGTTGAATACTGCATCTAGCAGTATATCCTCTCTTTTGTTAGAAGGTGGGAGAACAGCTCATTCAACGTTTGGCATTCCTCTTGACGTTCATGAAGAGTCAATGTGCAGAATGTCAAGGTCTTCTGATCTAGGTGAATTAGTCCAAGAAGCAAAGTTGATAATTTGGGATGAAGCTCCAATGATGAGTAAATATTGCTTTGAGACTTTGGATAGAAGTTTGAAAGGTATAATGCATGATCCAGAAGATAAACCTTTTGGGGGTAAGGTCATTATTTTTGGTGGTGATTTCCATCAGATACTTCATGTTATTGTTGGTGCCGGTCGAGAGCAAATAGTTAACTCATCGCTCAACTCATCTTACCTTTGGAATCACTGTAAAGTTTTAAGGCTAACAAGAAATATGAGGTTGCTGCAAAACATAACTCCAAGCCAGGGAGATTGAAGAGTTCTCGAAATGGATTCTTGATGTTGGAGAAGGAAGACTTAATGAGCCAAATGATGGAGTTGTTGATATTGCATCCCAAAAGAATTGCTTATCAGAGAAGTAACCTCTCCAATAGAATCGATCATTACTACAGTATATGGTAATTCGTTACATACTGCCAAGGATGCCAGCTATTTCCAAAGTAGAGCTATTTTGTGTCCTACGAATGATGATGTCAACACTATAAATGACCACATGATATCTATATTAGAAGGTTAGTAATAGTTTTCTGCTAATATTTTCGATATACTATATACTATATGTCTTTTCTGTATTTTTTAAAAATAATTATTCATAGTTTTGTTTTAATTGTTGATTGTTTAACAGGTGAGGAAAGGATTTACTTAAGTTCAGATAGTATTGATCCTGCAGATAAAAGGAATAAAGACAATCTTGCATACAGCCCGCATTTCCTAAACTCAGTTAGGATTTCAGGAGTGTCAAACCATGCTCTTCGTTTGAAAATTGGTTGTCCAGTAATGTTGTTACGCAATATTGATCCTCATGGAGGTCTAATGAATGGAACAAGACTACAAATTACACAAAAGGCTGATCATGTTATACAAGCAAGAATCATCACTGGTACGCGAGTTGGTAAAATTGTTCTTTTACCAAGAATGGTGTTAATACCATCAGATACTCGTTTGCCTTACAAAATGAGACGCATACAATTTCTGATTAACGTTGCTTTTGCAATGACTATTAACAAAAGTCAATGTCAGTCTCTCTCAAATATTGGTTTATACTTGCCTAAACCTGTCTTCTCTCATGGCCAGCTATATGTAGCTATGTCCCGTGTAAGCTCTAAATCAGGATTGAAAATCCTCATTACTGACCCAAAAGAAAAACCTCAAAAGAAAACAAGTAATGTCGTCTTCAAAGAGGTTTTCCAAAACATTTGATCCATCTTCATGCATACCTTCGTAAGACTCTATTTTTACTTTGTTTCCATTTTTTAATAATTTATAGCTTTGTTCGTCGTTTACATTATTTGATCATCGTTTTTTTTTTATATGCATGTCTTCTTTTACATTTTCACCCATCAAATAAGTTTCTAAAATTTTATTATTTATTTACTCCACCAAATTCGTTTAATTTTATATAGACATATTGTGTTTGAGATACTTAATTTATTTGACATATTTATTATATTTCAAATTCTACATTGATATTATTTCCACATTTTTTACCATCTATATATTATATATCTATATAAATTAAATGAGAATTTGAATAACTTATTACACTCATTGTATAGGTTATAAATATTTACAATAATATTTATAGAAACAAAAGCATAAGGCTACAATTAATACAGTAGGATGTGTACTGAATATATTAGATACTCGGGAGGAGAGGATAGAGGTCAGAGGTAATGATATAAGCATGTAAGGTAGTCTATGCCAGAGTCAATATCGTGCTCACTGAAATCAAATGGAAACAGAGTAAGTACATACTAATTTGTCGGAATAATATGAAAATACCTCATACAGTATTATTAATTTCAAGTTATAATAAACATTTTGGCCCGTGTTGTAGCACGGGTTACTACCTAGTTAATTCCTATATCTAAAAAATGTAAATACTCACTTCTATATAAACATAGATCTTCTCATATTTTACATCTAACAAAATAATTTATTCAAAAACAGTAATTTAAACTTTGTTCTATTGGTAAAATTTCTTTAATGGGAAGGTAAATTTTGCTTATTTTTTTAAACCAAAAATTTCTTCAGTTTGGAATAGGTAAAATTAATATGTTGACCCAAAAAAAATGTAAGATTAATATATTGCATATACTCTTTCTAATATTGTATTTTAAATTTTATTGTAGTATTTTTAGATTTTTTTATTTATTTTATGTTTTTATCTTTGATTTGAGATTCATATATTACTATGATTATAATTTTCTATTATTTCTCTAATTATGTCAAATTAATTTTCTTCTAATTTCTCAACCTTTATTGGTTGGTCATAGACCTTTATGCAAACATAAATGTTGCAATTCATTCAATCCCAAAGGGAGATAAAGAGTAGGTATAAAATAAGCTAATCAAACACAATCGTACAACAAACATAGATAGATAGATTGGAAAAACATAAACCGTTTTTAATATATCCATAGGAGCTTGGAGACAAAGGCTAAATCATGATGTATAAAAGACACTTCCACGAAAATATTGGAAAATTTAACATTAGTTACTATCAAAAGATTTTGTGACGTTGGAAAAGAGCTTTTACTTTCATTGGTTGCCGGAGCATGCCACTTTGAGATTACTAAAAGACGTGAATATGTTCTCTCCACACATGAGGAAGAATAAGCGAAGGTTCTCTCAATGGTGGAGGAGGTTCAACGCATGCAAGGTTATCTCTACAAGTGAGGAAGGCAGAGCCAATATTCTCTTCATGGTGGAGGAGGTTGGACACAAGATTCTTTCTATAAAGGAGGAGGGCAGAGCCGAGGTTCTCTCCATGGTTGGTCATACACTATTGTGATGATACATCATTGATTAGTATACTATGTAATATATTTTTAATTCGAGAAGTTTTTTGAACCAACAATTTTAGTGATTAAATAAACTATGAAAAAGTGAAAATAAATAGACGTAGTAGTTGACTTAATTTGTTTATATAAATATTTTTTAAGTAGTGGTAAAGAATATATTTGTAATATACAATATACTTAGGTATAAAAAAATCTACTTCTAATAATAACATATACAAAAACATTGTAAATTGATATAAATCACTGTATTATAAGAAAAGAAATATAAATGACAAATTTTAATATTTTTTTTGTTAAATTTAATTTAATTTATAATATTTTAAAATCCGCGTGTCGGGCATTACTCATTTATAAGCCTGGGATTTAATATCCATTACCTTGCAATCTCAAATCATGGGCTCATGAAGATTAATTTAGCGTGATAAGTAATGGCCCAATATGGCCCATTAGAGCTAAAACCCTGATTGAGAGAATAGAGCATATATAATAGGAAGCTTTCGGCGCCGTCTCCTTGCACCTCTCTTCTCTCTCTCTCTCTCTCACTAGTCTTCATCTTTCTCCATTAAGGTTAGTCGCCGCATCGATCTTTTCTTCGTTGTTTCGTACCGATGATTTGATTTCCATGTAGATGTTTGCTTTTGTGGTTGTCTTGATTAGTTTTAGCAATTTTGTTCCGTTCTGGTGTTTAGATGACTGCTGGAGATCTCGTTTGATTGTTTAACCAAAACCTTTGATTCATCTCCGGTAGTTGCTTGTTTTGATAAGTCTGTAGGTTCGATTTTACAACTCGATCTGGTTTGGTAGTTTTGATGTTTAGATGACAGAGACTTGCTGCAGATCTGTGCTAATATCCTTTGATTGTCTCACCAAAACCTATGATTCATCTCGGATACTTGCTTGTTTTGATAAGTCTGTTGTTATGTATTGTTCGATTTTTTACCTCTCGATCTGGTTTGCTAGATGAAAATTTTCAGTTTTTTTTTTTTTTTTTTTTTTTTTTTTTTTTTTTTTTTTTTTTTTTTTTTTTT
>NC_025698.1:31420803-31424436 GCF_000633955.1 Camelina sativa | reverse complement strand
TTCCCGCAGTGTGTTTTTGATCATTGGGAAATGATGTCGTCTGACCCTCTTGAGCCAGGAACTCAGGCCTCAGTGCTTGTGGCTGATACCAGGAAGAGGAAGGGTTTGAAGGAACAGATGACTCCACTCTCTGATTTCGAAGACAAGCTTTAAGCTTTCACCAAAACTTTTAGCCCTCTTTCGCTATGGTTACTTTTTTTTGTCGTGCAAGCCCCATTTTGCTATGGTTACTTCTCTATCTTATTTTTGTCTTTTTGCTTAGACCATATACAATGAGGATGCAATGTGGCTGTTGAATTTTTCAAAAACACATGTGGATTAAACTGAGTTGAAAATATTCACATGAAAATTATGGGACATGTATTGCCAAATTTCGAGTCTGTCCTATCCGCGAGTAGGAAATGTATTTTTCTGTGTGGAGAATTTTGTTTTATTCTGATTGGCTGATGTTAGTTTTGTTAATTTTTTTAATATCATACCAATTATTTAATCACAATTATGTATATTAATCTGTTTTTTACAAAATAAAAAATATATCAAAATTTCTCATTTTAAAAAATGTATAAATCGAGATTAGTTTCGATTCATATACTTAGATTTAGTTTCGATTTATTATTCTTGATCAATGTTTTTTGTGTGTTTAAAATTATACTTCTTAGTTTTTACTTGCAAAAAGAAATTTAATTTCAATTATAAATATTATAAAAAAATATAAACAATTATTTAGGTTAATTCACTTTAATTTAGATTAATAATTTAGTTTTAATTGATAATTGTTTTTAAATATGTAATCATAAATCATAAAAAGAACAAAAATATGAAAATATAAAATATAAAATATAAAATTTGTCATGGTCGCTTAATATCTCTTAGACGGATGTGAACGGTTTTCCTTTCTCGCTATAGGCGATTTTCTAAAGCCACCGTTTCAAGCAAAACCTTCCTTCTCCACTTTTTCCGGCCGGCGTCGGCTTCTCCGGCGTCGGCCATCGTTTGTTTTCTTTGTATAGTTGCTTTTACATCTTCTAATTACCGCATAGTATTAAAATTTTCAGTAACTAAAAATGACAAATCGAGATGATCAAACCCACGCAACTTGCCTCTTCACGACAACAGTGTATCAGAAAGTGAATCCGTCATTTCCAAATCAGACTATGGTCACTCCATCATATCGATCCTTAATTTGGATTATCTATCAAATCGATAGGATTTCACTAATCAATATGAGAGATTCATCTCATCTCCATTGTCGCTCCTTTCACATAATGTCAATCCAAAGAAATTGTGATATCTTTCTTTGTAGAAAGTTTTTTTCCGGTGTGTTTGGTCACTGCCGATGGAATTTCCGGGTTTCAACCGGTGAATATTCTCCTCCCAAAGGTATGGAGTTTCAACATGGGTTTTTGATCCTGGAATCAATGGAAGAATCACTCTACTTGATGAAATCAGAATCCGAAATAGATGTGGGTATGTTCCTCAAACTGAGTTGGGATTAATTATCCTTATATGTGCAAGATTTGAGGTTGGGTACTTTTCTGTTGGATCTGTTGATATTTTTCTTGTGACGTTAACATTGTATGATGATGGTGATGTTCTCCCATTACCTTGGTTGGAATATTTCATCTTGTTGATTGATTATATGGGATGTGGAGTGTATGGTTCTAAAATGAAGGCGATGATTTTCTATGATGACGATGGTGATAACTTTTCCCGGTCGAAAGCCTTTCTTTTGCTAGAACTGGTTCATCGTTTTATTCAATTGATATGTCCTTCGTATTATCCAAAACAAGACACGAGTGTGATGGGAAGAAAAATCGTGGTGAGTGACTTTGATGATGATGATTTCTCTTTCCATTGGTCGGAAGATTCTACTGCTATGAAAAGAAAAATATTGGTCAATAATCGGCAACGATGCGTTAGGCTTTTCCAGCATATCATTTTGAGTTTCAAAAGACAATATTCAGAATCACTCCAAGCAACACTTCAGTTTTTTCTTTTAACAAAAGTAATGCAAAATACATTTTGGAGTTTCATCTATAAGATGATAGCCAATTACGAGTATATGAAGGGGGACGTAACAGATTTTATCTGTTAGCATGTAAGGCTTTATTGGAAAGCAGGGTCACTTCCACTCTTTCATCGAAATTGTATTCAATTTCCTATATTTGTGTCATTGGTTGTATATTAGTGATTTATGTATCATGTAAAACTCTTTATGATATAATATATTTGATTTGTCGAGAAAAAAAAATAATAGGGTAAAGTGTTGAATTTTATTAAATAGAGATATTAAAATTGAATTTAGCGTTGAATCATTAGGTGGAAAAAAAAATGATGCCGGTCGGACCGGTTTCCTTTTCTACAGACTCTCTGTATTCAAATGAATCATTTTCTGGGTTCCGTTAATCCAGATTCCGTCAATCCAGATTCTCAAGTTGCGGCCTTCCCTTGGATTATGTGGTATATATGGAATGCAAGGAATGCTCATGTATTTGAGAATCTTATGGACAAGCCTAGTCCTGTGCGTTTCGATTTTCGGTTCGGATCAGATCGGATTTTTTAGATTTTGGATTTTTCGGATTGGGATGTATAGAATCCGGCCGGATCGGTTCGGATTCGTTCGGATTCAGAACGGTTTTCAATTTTTTTTTTAAATCCGAACTTAATCTGAACCTTATATATATTACTCAGAAATTATAATTAAAAAGTTTGGATAGCTCAGATGGCTTTAACGTGTGACCCTTAACCTTATTGTCTCAGGTAGCTACTGGGCTCCGGCCCAGAAATAAGCCCAAAATATTATCAATCTAAACCCAAATATATAGAAAATTAATAATATATTTAATTTAGTGGATAACCGATCGGATTTTTGTTCGGATCGGTTTAAAACCGAAAACCAAATCACGATCAATATAAAAACTGATCGGTTTTAATAGAGAAACCAAAACCGATACAAATCGGTTTTTCCAGATCGGTTCGGTTTGGTTTGTTTGGTTTCAGATTATATGCCCAGGTCTAGACAAGCCCGAGGATGTCGTTAGATTAGCGATAGAGGAGACATCTACATGGTTGCAGAGAATGAAGGTGAAGATTTATCACCGTTTCCCAACGCCACTAGTGCTTGAGAGTCGGGGCGCATAGGGCATCTTCCTACTGTTTTTCTGGTTACAGATGTTTTGTCGATGGATCGTGGAAAGCGGGTGATGCTTTTGCGGATGCAGGATGGGTGTGTTCATCCTTTCAGGAAGCTTCGACGACAAAGGGAGCCGCCAATTTCCGACGAAGTTTTTCCCCTTTGCATGCTGAAGTAGAAGCATTTGTTTGGGCTTTGCGGTGCATGATTGGTCATGACTATCGAGATGTGGCTTTTTACACAGATTGCTCAGACTTTGTGAAGATGGTGTCTTCTCTCGACGATTGATGGGCCTTCAAGACCTATCTCGATGATATCAAGATGGACAAAGAGGAGTTTTCTTCCTTCTCTCTATCTCTTATTTCCAGAAATGCTAATGTAACTGCAGATTCTTTGGCACGCCAAGCGCGTACATATCCGCATCATGTTTTGCTTGTAAACGTTTTTCCTTCTCATTGGTTCTCATGAGCTGATCTATTTGCAAAAAAAAAAAAAAAAAA
>NC_025698.1:31397000-31420473 GCF_000633955.1 Camelina sativa | reverse complement strand
AAAAAAAAAAAAAAAAAAAATGATGAGTGTTAAAAGTTGGGTAGAGGGTGGTGAATTTGATAACCATTGTACATAGTCTTATGTCTATATTTAGGTGGTCGAATGAGAAAATAGAAAATATAAAATATATATATTATTTAAAGTACACAGTTGAAAAATTAATTAAATTAATTAACAACGAATTAATTTTTATTATTAATCTGATACAACTCGCCACTGAAATCGATTCAACGAAGAAGAAAAAGAAGTATAATCATATCTAATCCAGAGTTTTTATTTGAGGAAAAAAGTTTTAAAAACTCTAGTTTATTTTTTATTTTGAACGTTTAATATTTGGTCTTCTTGATAAAAAAAAATACCTATATTAATTAAAATAAACGGTTTAATACTTCGAGAATATAAATGTTGCTATTTTCATACTCAACTTTTCAAAACAAAATTAAAATTCCAGTTTTATCTTTATCTTAATTAATTATAAATTTTTATTTTTTAAAATACTATCGGTTCTCTTTTGACCAAATTAAAATGGTTAAACCTATTACGGTTTACAATATAGGAAGATGGATGGATTCATCGAATCTTCCGATTGCTCTAGTAGTTCTTTGAGCTACTATGATTCATCAAATGTAAGAAAACACTAATTACGGATCAAAATCGAAGCTTTTTGTTGTGTGAAGAGAAAAAGTTGCTAAATTTAAAGATAGAAGAAGAAATTGTAAAAAAAAAAAAAATGGAAGGAACAAGAGTCTCTCGCTCTCGAGCTGTCTATTTGTTGTCTTGTCTGTGTATAAAAAAAAACTCAGATAGTGGACAGGAGATAACGGTGCTGTTGCTGTTCTCTGTTCTGTTCTGCTCTGTGGGCTTTTTAAATCTCTTATCTTTAATTATTTTTAATTTTGCTAAATTCTTACAAAATATTTGTCTTCTAATTTTTATTCGAGAAAAGTAAGTACAACTAATAATCTATAAATTTAGTTCAATCAATCAATACCAATTTAATTTGAATATTTCAATTTTTTTTTCAATTTATTGAAGAAGTCAATTCTCCACTTGTATTAGAAGTTTGAAATTAGTACTATTTAGATAACGAGAGAGAAGAAATAAAATGATGCATTTATTAGGCTAATAAATGCGAAATAAAAGAACAAACCTTAGTTTACTCCAAACCACATTATCCTTAATGTGGTAATCAAACTATTTCCCGAAACTTCTATTTTACTTTGTTTTTTTTTATACCCTAATTTGAAAAAGTTTGGTACATTACTTGGAAAAATCCTTCAAACTCTATGGATACATATATTTTTTTTTGCTAGTAAACCAAATTCACAAACCGAAACTGGTTTGGATCAAGTTCTAAGAGAAGAGAGGGAGAACAATGGGAAAACCTGAGAAGAAGCTTATACATTTGGATTTGGTCTAACTAGTTTGCAGATGTTTACGCCGTCGTTTTTGGTGATTCTTGCTAAGCAATTATCTTTGGGCCTATCGTGAGGCAAGAACATCACCGGACACCCGGGATTGCTCCGTTCCACCCTGCAATTTCGTTATTGGAAACAAAACATTATGATTCTTCTTCAGCTGAGCTATATACACAGAGAGGGAGAGAGAGAGAGAGAGAGGGAGTTACCGGTATTTGAGGAGAAAATGATGAAGAAAAATGGAAATCTCGAGCTTGGCAAGATCGTTTCCAGGGCAAAGATGGCTTCCTAAACCAAAAGGATGTTTAATAACAGCGAATCGACGCCAAAACTGCTCAATCAAAATTGTTTTGCTCCTCCGGATCCACACAACTCCACTAGATTGAAGCAGAGATATGTCTACTCTAATTTTCAGTTTTATTTATGTTTTCAAATTCTCTTCAAAATCAAAGTATGAATTTAACTCATGTAAATTGAAGAAGTTGTAAACGGGTGATTAAGTTATAATCTAAAATTCATGTAAATGTGAAGCAAACGTTCAATTTGGTTCTCTTTCGCCGGTGAAAAAGCTCATCAGAGTTTCTTAACACAAAAAAACAAGAGACTTCGATTGTAGTGATAACCCGGTTTGATCTCGGTTTGATTTGGTTAAAAGAAAACCAATAGTATGTTTTTAATAGAAATTTATTATTAATTAAGATAAAGATAAAACTGATTTTTTTTTTTTTTTTTTGTAAAACCGTAAGTATGAAAATAGTAACATTTATATTCTTGAAGTATTAAATTGTATGTTTTAAATAATATATGTATTTTTCTCTAATTAAAAAAAATAGATATTAAATGTCTAAATAAAAAATAAATGTGAGTTTTAAAGTTTTTTTTTTTCTTTTTTATTATTACACAAAAAAAGAAAAGAAAAATAAAGCCACCTCTGTTTTACTTTTTTTCTTTTTCCTTTACGGTATGGCTCAATTCAATTGTTTAGATTTTAAAAAGTGTTTCTTATGTTTTTTGGTCAAGAAAAATCCCTTGCTCCAATTCATAAATCTTAAGAAGTGTTTGAACAAGAAAAATAATAAAGTGACGACGAACAAGATACAACAGAGAAGAAATATAGAAAAGGTGAGCTGGGTCTCCATGGGTGAAGAGATAAGAGGTTGGGTCTCCATGAGAGAATAGATAAGAGGTTTGACTCTGTAGTTGCTATCAGAAAAGATCTAAAGACTACTCTAAACAAGGGGGAAGTTGTAGCACCAAAAACACCGCAAGGAAGTGCCCTTATCTGGAAAGCATCAATCTAATGTGTGGCAAGCCATACCTAAGCTTAAGGGTCATTCAACACTCGATTACGCCCATTGGGATTTAATTGAAGATTGTTAAGTCAATGACTTAACAAATAGAACTATCAACAACTTGACCAACAGATCGAGAGAAAAAAAAGGAAGAGAGTAAGAGAAGAAACTGATTGAAATATGATTCTTTTCCTAGATGTGGCAACCCTAAAATTGGAAAACCTGTAATACAAAGCTCCAAGTGTTCCTTTAAACAAAACGACAACATATATTACTCCCTCCGTTTCAAAATATAAGATGTTTTGAGTGAAATCACGCAGATTAAGAAATAACCACTTTAAAAAAGTTCAACCAATCATAAACAAGACGGCATAAAATAAATAATAAGAAAATATAAAAATAATCTAAAAGTTACTTAAATATTTGAAAGCATCTTATATTATGAAACAAAAAAAAAACCTCTAAAACATCCTATATTATGAAACGGAAGGAGTATTTGATAAAAAGACTCTCTTTAGAGCAGAGACTCTCTCACACTTCACTTCCAACTACACTTCAGCCACTTTTCTTGTCTTTCTTGGACCACTCTTGTCTAGCTCTTCTCTTTTTTGTTCTCATTTTCTTCTTCATGTAAGCAATGAGAACCCGTAGCCTATCAATACTCCTTTTGTAATAAAGCCACTTTGTCCTCAAGGTCAACATCTGGGAACTGAGCCACTAAGTCAGAAAGTGATTCCAAGTCGACTCAAGAGCTGGTAAACCCTTCCAATGTACTAACACTTATGTTTCATTACCCTGAGCTGACTAGTGAATGTCCACAAACTTTTCGCTCAACCGCCTACTATAAGGCCAGAGTGAGAATTGCAGGAAGCTCTTCAGCAGTGTAGTCAGCTGGAACTGCTCGCTTGAGCTGAGCAACATGAATAATTGGATGAATGTTGTTGTGCTTAGGCAACGCTAGTTTATAGGCAACCCTTCCAATCCTTGCTGTCACCTTATTAGGTCCAAAGTACCGTTGAGTCAGTTTCTCATTCTATCTCACAACCATAAATTATTCTATAAGGTCTTAATTTCACGTAGACCCATTCCCGGCTGAGAAATTCATATCCCTCTTGTGCTTATTTGCTCCCTTATGCATCTAATCATTTGCCATGACCAAATTTTCTTGCAGCTCCACGAGAAGATTTTACCTGTCCTTCAACAGTTCCTCCACAATGGCATTTTCTATTGGCGTATCACCATATTTCACCAGTCTTGGTGGTTCTCTGCCATAAACCGCAACAAAGGGAGTTGTTTGAATAGAGGAAGGGTACAAAGAGTTATACCAATACTCTGTCCATGGAAGCCATTGCGCTAAACATGAAGGTCGACGACTTGCAAAACACCTTAAATAAGTCTCCAAGCAGCGGTTAACGACCTCTGTTTGCCCATCCGTTAGTGGGTGGTAGGCAGTGCTCTTGTGAAACGCAGCCCCATACAGTTTGAAAAGCTCAGACGTAAAGCTGCTCAGGAAAATTCGATCCTTGTCAGACACCAATGTTTCATGGAACCCATGAAGCTTAACCACTTCTCTTATGAAGGCTTCAACCATTGTTTTTGGTGCGAAGGGATGCTTGAGGGAAATGGAATGGTTGTATTTGCTCAAACGATCCACCTCTGACGAAGTAGAGGCTAAGGTTTATCAACACTTGGGTTGGAATCAGGAGATGAGAAAGCAAACCCGCATGAGATAAGGTTGAGTACTTATTTTTTTGACAAACTTGGCACATTGTAATGTATTTGACTACATCCTTCCTCATGCACTTCCAGTACACTTCTTGTGAGAGCCTTTTAAATGTTTTAAAAGCTCCCTCATGCTCTCCAACAACACTGGCATGAAACTGTTCCAACAACCTTCCCTCATTGTATACCAAACCCTATTTAAACTGAAATTCTTGTTTGGCAAATCCAGACTCCATTTCATTTAACACCAGCCCATACTCTTTATTTGTCTTGATTTCCTCCAGCAACTTACCCTTGTCCAGTGTGAGAGGAGCCGTGAGCGAAAGTTATACTAACGATTCCTCATGAGGTCTCTTGGACAAGGCGTCTACAACTATGTTTTCACGAGTTTATATTCCATTTTATATGTCAATCCGAGCAACTTAGCAGCCCACCTCTGTTGTTAGCCTTTTGGTCCAATAAATGCCTTAAAAACCTTTGGTCAGTCTTAATCACAAATTATCTCCCTGTGAGATTAGGCTTGGGCATTCGGGTATCCGATCGGGTTCAGGTCCAGATTTTCGGATGTTTGGATGTTCGGATGTAGACATATAAAACCTGATCGGATATTTTATAGGATCAGGTCGGGTTCGGGTCAGATGTTTTCAGATTCGGGTATTTTCGGATTTACCCGAAATCCAAAGTTGGCGTTGAATATCTGATATGTTTCAGGTATTTTTATCCGAAATTGATAAATACCCGATATTCACTGATTTCAATTTGAAATTAAGAAAAAACCCGAAATCAAATCAATTCTGAATTGAAATATTGAAATGAGAGTTTAAGTTTTAAAGAGATAGAATAGTAAAAACAAATATAAGTTTAAGTCTTAAAGAGATGAGTAAGTAGAGAATTAAAAGAACAATCATATGATGTCATCTTCTTCATCCAAACATCGAACCCTCTTCTTCTTTATCCGACCTACTTCTGCTCCAAAACATCAAACCCCTATTCTCATCTTCTTTTAAAACACGTTGGGACCAAAACCACTTAGAGAGTTAGAGTTTCAAACTCTGGAAAGAAAATGACAAACAAAAATAGTCTTAGAGATTGTATCTTAATAATCAACATCAAACAGATAGACAAAAAAACAGTACATCTTTCAAGTTCATCTTCAAACTTAACTTCTGCAAGAATTTGTGCATTTGTAAGCACCTCTTCTTCAAAATGAATATCTTGTTTTAACCATTGTTCAGTACGCATCAAAACCTCCACCATGTATTGTGTAAGACATCTTTTATATGGTTATATTATCCTTCCACTAGTGCTAAAAGTACTTTCAGAAGCAATAGAAGACACCTGCATAGCAAATAAATCTCTAGCCATCTTAGATAATGGGATACCTTGCACTGTTGAATTTCCACCAAGAGAGAATATCATACTCAATGCCCACAATCAGTTCAGGATTCTCAACTTCTACTCTCAAATAAGTTTCCAATTCATTAGTATCTCTAACTTCAATATTTCTTAGCAATGTATCATACTTCTGCTCTATTGGGTTATAACCATCAATTTCATCTTCCTTTGAGTCGAATAACCCATCTGTTTTCCTCACTTCATTAAACTGAGATGATGATTCAGACTGACCGGATGCCTGAGATGTTGATTCAGCATATCTTTCACTATACTCCTTATACATCGCACGCATGGCAATCAAAACTGATTCATTCAACCCCTTAGCACTTGTACTATCTTCTCCATACAGCTCCGCAAAACACAAATTTGCAAACTCCATCTTCTTTCTCGGATCAAAAACACTAGCAATTATCAACATGATGTTTATGTTCTTAATGTCATCCCAATATTTGTCAAATTTCTTATACATCTTCTTGGCATTAACCATCACATCATCATCGCTATTAAGACAAAGTAACTGAAGCTTCACTGCAATGTTTACTATCTCACTATAGCACTTAAATTCAAAGTAGTGGTAGCAGAAACTACCAATGTAGCCTGATGGAAAACATAAAGAAACTTCACAAACCTTTCTATTTTATGCCAATCATTCATCAAAGGAGGTCCTAACCTTTTTTCTCCATTCTCATACTCTAAGAAATAATCATTGTAAAGCTTATCTTCAATATCCATCCTATCAAAATCTCCTTTGAACTTAATTGCTCTTGTCAACAACAAATATGTCGAATTCCATCTAGTGCTTACATCTAGAGGCAAACTACCCTTCGTGAATCTACCACTTTCCACTCTCATCTCAAATGCCTTTCTCCTTTTTGGTCCTGATCTGACATAAGATATAGCATTGCGGACTGAAGTAACACTACTATCCATTTCAGCCATGCCGTCCCTAACTATCAAGTTTATAATATGCCCAACACATCTCATATGCATGTAATCTCCATTCAACACTAGAGAATCTGTCCTAATTAGAGAGAAGGTAGACTGAAACTCACTCAGAGCATTGCTATTAGTAGTTGCATTATCCACAGTCACAGTAAATACCTTCTCTATCCCCTAGTCAGCAAGACATTGTAGAAGAGTATTGGCGACTGTCTTACCTTTGTGATCCAAGACATACTTGAATCCAATGATTAACTTCTTCAATCGCCAATGTTTATCAACGTAGTGTGCTGTTATAACCATATAACTTGAACATGTGGATAGAAAAAAAAAGAAGGAGCTCATATTAGAGAAGAGAACCTGATGAAGAATAAGAATGTAATGATCTAAATATAATGGAAGAAACATACATGTTACCGAGGATACCCAAATATCAGTGGCGAGTGACACTCTTTTCTTACTCTCAATAAACCATTGTATAAGTGTGACCTTCCTCTCATGATACATTTTCACTATATCTCTTGTTGATGTCCTTTTTGAGTGAGGCTTATACAAGTTTACCTAAACAGATTATACAAGATAAATTTTGATTAGTAAAAACATATCTAATAAAGAAGTTGCTAAGAGAATGTTAACCATATTAAGAGAAGACTAACCTTGTTGCAAAAGAATATTAATGCCATGGATTCTACAAACAACAATGGTAGCTCTCCTATCACCACCATTTGATTAAGTGCTTCTCTAAAAACATGCTAAGAGACTTTTGCACTCTATAGGTTTCCTTCTTGATTAATAACTTATTGTCCTTGTGTAGCATCTTGACCTTCTTCCCATGCCTTGAATGCCTTACATATATCTTTATGATTCCACAAGTTTTTTGTCCCTGACTTTGTTGCACATCCTAATCCTTTTTCACAATAGTTGCAGGTACATCTGTCACAGCTTCCAGGTACTCTTTTGAAGTGGCACCATACACCGGATCTAGACGGAAGTATCCTTGGGCTCTTGTTTTGCTCAGAAGCTGTTCCTCCACCACCAAATTGATTTCCATGACCATGAGTTTATTTTCTTTTGCCCCTTAAATTAGACTCCGGTGTCAAATATTCTTCTTCCTCTTCATGTTCATATCTCTCTCTGTCTCTGTTATCATGAGTTAGAGATGATGAATCCATCTTTAAATTAAAAAAAAAACTATAACTTAGCTTTACACTTTACGATGATCAATGATAAGTCGAAAAACATACAAACACTCAAGCACTCAAACATCTGCAATTGATTATATAAAACCAACATACAAACATACAAACAGAGATATCGAACATATATGATAAGTCTTCTCAAGATCCTAACCCTTCTCAAGATCAATGATAAGTCGAAAAACATACAAACACTCAAATAGAGATATCGAACATAAAACCAACATGCAAACATACAAACACTCAAACACCTGCTATTGATTATATCTATCTCTATATGACTATATTGCTCGTCTAATACTCTTAAGTTTGTATGATTAAGGCCTAAGTTTCAAGAGGACAAGTAAAAAGAGAAGAAGATGTACTTGTGATAGCCTCCGTGAAGTCGCAGACAGAGGAGATAATGCTTTATCATGAGTGTGAATTTCCAGCTTGAACAATTGGAGATTAAACACCTTTGTCACGATTTTGAAAATGAGAAGCCGAACAGGCTATTGAAGGTTAGTTCAGTTGTATTATTAGGGATTGTATAATTAGGGATTGTATAAATGTATAGATAGATGTATACATACGTTCAGATTGGTTCGGGTGTGACTGGATATCGGGTAATATCCGAACCTGATCGGATATCCAATCTTTAGGAGAACTAAACCCGATCGAGTATAATACAACATCCATATCTGAACCGAAGTACCTACTTCGGGTCAGGGTTAGGTTCAGGTTTGGGTTTCGGATCCGGTTATTTTGCCCATGGCTATGTGAGATAATGTTTCCAATGGGATACAACCATTACGACTGCTAACAACTCTCGTTCATAGATAATCCTGCCTGTAGAGCAAAATGCCTAACTTAAATAAGCAATTGGTCGCTTGTTTTAGGACAAAACACCCCAATGTTAGCCCTTGATGCATTGGTTTCAATGGTGAATTCATGGTTGAAATCGGGTAAGCACAAAAATGGTAGACTAGTCAATGTCGCCTTAAGAGCTTGGAAAGCTGTCATTTCTTCAGCAGACCAACATAACCCATTTTTCTTCAACAGTTCCATGAAAGGCATGACAATCAACCCATAAAGCTTCACAAACCGGCTATAACGCCCCTGAATCGTCTTATGGCCGGACAGGCCAACAGACAGCCACATAACACTACGATGGGCACTGCGCTGAGGTGGTTCGGTCGAGGGACGAAAGCTGCAGCTTCCCAACCGGTCCTCCCTAGCACAATTCTACCCGCGACCGAGACTACTAAGGTTTTGCAACCCTCGCGGTCTGACGCGTTGTGTTGGCCCGAACAAGGCTAGTACCATTCGAAGTTGTTCACGGCGCCAAGCCTAAGGCCAAAATAAGTTCAAAAAACATTCACAATGTTTACGGCGCCAAGCCTAAGGCCAAAACACGATAACTTAATTTTTACATAAACGTCTTGCAAAGGCAATTCAACTCTACACTCCTAGGGCCCTTCACTCCATCATTTCATCACTTCCCCCATACACGTGAACACCTATACTCACAGCCACAAAGGCACATGAGCAAAGAACATCAATGCGAGTCCCTGTCAACAGACGCACTCGGCGAGTCTGAAAGACCCCGACCCGGACGTCTCAGCGTCCGCGGTCATTGCTTCCACTCGGCCCAATTCCCAGCCGAATATCCTTTAATTCGGTCACTAAGCTTTGGCTCATGGCCTTGCTTCGTAGACCTCTTTACGCAGCGGAATATAACTTTAACCTTGACCCATCCCTTTGTGCTTAGCCATACGACCAACAAACCCCACTGGCTTTCACATATTAGGGATGGGGACATATAGTCCCTTCGGTGCATGGTGAACGGTTGCTCTAACGGCTTCCCGAACCACTCGCGTACCCGAAGCTCAGTATCAGACATACTGTTTAAATGACCCATCGGTCATACCTTTGATACCCCGGTCAACTTGTCGGTCTTGGTATCATAGTGAGGTCCGATCAACGATCTGACCCCATAATCGAATCGTCGATCGACCACAGACTTGGGCCAATACTTCTGACTGACTTGTCGACCACCCGACCGATCAATCCAACCTACGGCTCGTATCGTCGATCCTTTGATCGCCCGATCTGACTAGCGATTAAATCACCGGTCAACCCTCGATCGATCCATCCATTGACGCGGATTGGCGATGACCATTCAATCGGTCCGATTCTATAATCTAACCGTCGATCATCCTGCTATCAGTTCGGCCCCATCGCCGAACCATCGCTTATCCTACGATCAGTTTGGACCGATTGCTGACCCGTCGCTCGTCTCATCGTACCTTCAATAGAGAGGTAGCATGCGCATCAGTTCGGACGAGTAAACTCGCCGAGCCGCACCCCCTTTTTTTCTTAGGCTTAGATGGACGATGGAAGGATGTTGGTGTGTTGAAAATGAAGGCCTTGCCCTCTATTTATATTGCCCTGGCCGAAGTCTAGGCCCCTAAAGGCACCTGTCCATCAAGGCCCTTCATTCGTGCACGTTCGGACGTGCCTGTCCGTCTGTGCCTGTCTAGCCATATCCGTTCGGTCATGCCTGTTCGGTCATGCTGTCCCATGACCGTCCACAAGCTCCCCAGCTGACCCGGACACTGTCCACCACTGTCCGGCTGGTCTAGCTGACACTAGCTGGTTGAGCTGACACTAGCTGGCCGTTAGCTGGACAAGCTGATACTAGCTGGCCAAGCTGTCCGCAGCTGGCCAATAGCTGTCCAGAGTTGTCCGCAGCTGAACTAACTTGTTCAGCTCATATTCTAGCTATTTGAGCTAGTAGCTTAGCTACTTAAGCTCATATAGCTATCGATTACCTTAAAACAAACTGCCCCCCTTTAGGATCGCGGGACGCGGGCGTTAGAAGTCTATCCCCCTTAAAATGAATTCGTCCTCGAATTTGGTGGGTGTAAAGACTCCTGACCATCGCCCACTCGAGACTTGATCTATTGCCGATCATGCTCTTTTTGGGACTTGGTCAAGTTTCCAAGATCTACGTCTTCTCCAACGCAATCTTTTTCCCTTGATCTTGGACAATCTCCGAATAGATCAAGTCTTTTCCTGTCCTAGTTCTATCCCAACTAGGATAATTTCCCGACCTTGGTCCTTCCTGGACGCGGTCGTCCTTTCCTGGATCTTTGGTCCATGTTTCTCTCGACCTTTGGTCGACACTTTCCCGACGCTCTGGTCGATGTGCTATGTGTTCGACATTTTGAACAATCGCTCCATTCACGAGTGCATCTTGGCGAACACATTCCCGTTCCCAAGCATGTTTTCGATCTTATCAGAGATTTCCATTTCGTCCGAACACATAGCACAACTCCATCGGTCCTCACAGGATCGCGCATGCTCTGATACCAACTTGAAAGACCCCGACCCGGACGTTCCAGCATCCGCGGTCACGGCTTCCATTCGGTCCCATTCCTGGCCGAATATCCTTTAATTTGGTCACAAAGCTTTGGCTCGTGGCCTTGCTTTGTAGACCCTTTTACGCAGCGGAATTTAACTTTAACCTTTACCCATCCCTTTGTGCTTAGCCAGACAACCAACCAACCCCACTGGCTTGCACATATTAGGGATGGGGACATATAGTCCCTTCGGTGCACGGTGAACTGTTGCTCTAACGGCTTCCCAAAGCACTCGCGTACCCGAAGCTCGGTATCGGACATACTTTTTAAATGCCCCATCGGTCATACCTTTGATACCCCGGTCAACTCGTCGGTCTTGGTATCATAGCCAGGTCTGATCAACGTTCCGACCCCATAATCGAATCGTCGATCGACCACAGACCTAGGCCGATACTTCCGACTGAGTTGCCGACCACCCAACCGATCAATCCAACCTACAGCTCGTATCGTCGATCCTTTGATCGCCTGATCCGACTAGCGATTGAATCACCGGTCAACCCTCGATCGATCCGTCCATGGACNATTGAATCACCGGTCAACCCTCGATCGATCCGTCCATTGACGCAGATCGACGATGACCATTCGATCGGTCTGATTCTATAATCGAACCGTCGATCATCCTGCGATCAGTTCGGCCCGATTGCCGACTCGTCGCTCGTCTAATCGTACCTTCGGTAGAGAGGTAGCATGCGCATCAGTTCGGACGAGTAAACTCGCCGAGCCGCACCCCCTTTTCTTCTTAGGCTTAGATGGACGATGGAAGGATGATGGTGTGTTGAAAATGAAGGTCTTGCCCTCTATTTATAGTGCCCTGGCTGAAGTCTAGGCCCCAAAAGGCACCTGTCCGTCAAGGCCCTTCATTCGTGCACGTTCGGACGTGCCTGTCTGTTTGTGCTTGTCCGGCCATGCCCGTTCGGTCATGCCTTTTTGGTCATGCTGTCCCATGACCATCCACAAGCTCCCCAGCTGGCCCGGACACTGTCCACCATTGTCAAGCTGGTCTAGCTGACGCTAGCTAGACGCTAGCTGGTTGAGCTGACACTAGCTGGCCGCAGCTGGTCCATAGCTGTCCGCAGCTGGCCTATAGCTGTCCAGAGTTGTCCACAGCTGAACTAACATGTTCATCGAGCTTGTTCAGCTCATTCAGCTCGTATTCTAGCTGTTTGAGCTAGTAGCTTAGCTACTTAAGCTCATATAGCTATCCATTACCTTAAAACAAACTGCCCCCCTTTAGGATCGCGGGACGCGAGCATTACAGAGTCCCTCTCTACTGGCGCACTCAGCTACACCGTCGTGTAGTACTCGGCCACATGTCATATGTTCTTCATCATGATTTTTAGATCTGAGTAGTGGATTAGGATATTAGAGATGAGATATGTTAGTAAAGAGCTATGTTTATCTAGATTGTTTAAGCTTAATTTTTTATAAATCCCTTATTTAGGTGTTCTTTATGGTATCTTTGTTCTAAGATGTAAAAGATAGATCTTAGGTTTTTTATCATGCAAAAGATGTTTAAGATGTTGGATAGGCTAATAATGGAGATTATTGTGCCTATCCTAAGAGATTAGTTGTCTGGGGTGGTTTTTGACAAAGAATGATCTGGAGTTTATTGCCTGTTTTGTATGGTTCCACCAATGAGAGTTGGGTTAGGATGTTACTAAACTTGATTGCTATTATCGTGAGAATGGATTATCAAGTATTAGAAGATCATTGTCGAGGGATAGTTTTTGTGAAGTTTGTTAAACAATCTGGGTAAGCTTAGCTTGATACCAACCAATTACCCCCATCTCTAAGACCTATTTGCTCATTGTTTGTTACTGCTTTCATATTTAATCATTTGTCATCGTTTATTTTGCATTTTTGTTCTTTGTTTTAATTTTGTTCTTCTGTTATGCATCACTCGACCATGCACTCGACCTAGTGCATACTCGAGCACCAGTTTACTTCCTTGTTTATGTTTTGTTTCATTACAATTTACTTTTTATTGCATTTGTTAGTAGTTTTCTTTTGCTTAGCATAGTATATTGCACTTGTTCTTTAGTTTAATTATGCATTAGTACTGTCTTAAATTGTCTTAGTTTATTGCATTTCATTTGACTTAACTTGAATGTATTGATCATGCCTTGACTGCTTATATATCAAACTCTTTATGGATTGACATCGTTTATGCTACAACATCATAAGGGTATTAAAACACCTTGCATCCCATCTGATCATCCATGTTAAATGGTGATCATGCAGTTGAATAGCTGAATACAAAATTTAATATTATTAATATATCTATAATAATATCTGAATTTATATTATTATTAAAAACTATAAATATATTTGAAAACAGATTTTTTAAACTCATAATATTTGATTTTTCTAGATTATCTAGATTTCCACGATTGATTTGTTAAATAACTTTTTTCTAAAGCCAAAAATATTAATTCAAACATAGAAATTAAATAAATATAATTAAAAATTAAATTAAACTAAGTTTTCATATCATTCATTCTGTTCATCTCCTATTTTGAGGTTGAACAATATTCAGCAAAGTGTTATTTTCCTGCTCCATGGTGGGACCCAATAAATTTGGGTTGAAAGAATATTTATGTCAAATGATGATTTTTTGGCTAAACAAAGTTGAAATATACAGTTCAACCTAATCAACTAGGTTGAAGAGTACATCCATTTGCAGCCATAATATTTTGTCAAATTTTATTCTCAGTAAAAAGGTAAAAAAAAAACTTGGGAACTTTCAGAAAACATTTTAAAAGTGTGAAGACAAAACAACTTGATAAATCATTTATAAGTTTGAGATTAATATCTATTATTGGCGGATATCCGTATCCGAATCCTCTCCGGAAAAACAGATATGCGGCAAAAGGGATACAAATACGCATAGTGAAATAGCAGATAGAAAAGATACGGATAATGTTAAAATTTATAATGGATAGAAAAGATACGGATATCATATCCAGATACGGATGATGCTAAAATTTAAAATGAATATTCTTTTTTTTTTTTGAATAAAATGTTAACTTATATTCAAAGAAAAAATAATGTTTTACAACAGCTTTGTTTGAAAAATATTGGCTTAGAACATTTAAAAAAACCCCCAAGTTATCAAAGTTTAAACTATCTCCTCAAAACCGGGTAGCTAGCCAAGCCTGGAGACCCATAGCATAGCGTCGATCGCCCATCCTCTCAATAGCCAGCAGTTGAGCTTTTATTTGCTTGTCAAGCCAGCCAATAAGAGTTATCTCAGATGTAGGAGTCTCCCCATTGCGCCGTGCATTGCGTTCTCGCCATACAGAGTGGGCCGTGAGTTGAAAAGTGTATCGAGTTAAGAAACCAGACACCCAATCAGCCTGAGTTCCAGAGATAATATCGAGTAGTTTTAACAAAGAGGTAGTAACACAAGTCTTATATAAAGTGGGTATAGCACAAAATGAATATTCTTGCTTGAGCTGAACAGAACACATGAACAAAAGTTGTGATAAAATGTAATAATGAAGTCGAACACTTTATGCAACGTTTTATACTGTTCAGAGAGGCGACTGTTTAAATAAGGAAAGTGCGATACAAAGGGCGATTCTAGGGTTCGTGATGGCCACCGCCGGGGTGCCCTCATGTCGGAGCTGGCTTCCTCGGGCCCTCCTCAGGGTGAAGAGTCCTCTTCTCAAAATAAGCAACAATCCTATGCAGCAGTGGTGAATAAGCGTCCATCGCGTAAGAAACATGATTTTGAAATTAGTTTGATTGATGGTGATCCAACGATTGAGGTTCCTGATGCGGTGCTTCAGGGCTCGGTTCCTCTGTGGGATGACTTTTTGGTGGGACGATTCCCTTCAACGGCTCCTCATGTAGCCAAGATTCATGTGATCGTCAATAGGATCTGGCCTCTTGGTGATAAGTCAGTTCGCATAGACGTTTATGAGAACTCGACAACTTTGGTTCGGTTTCGTATTCGTGATGAGGCTACAAAGTTGAGAGTTTTACGTAGAGGAATGTGGAATATTGCGGGGGTCCCTATGATGCGGAGCCGGTGATTACCTTAATGCCCTTGTGGGTCACTATGAAAAATGTGCCTCATTCTTTTTTTTCCTAGGAAGGTCTTGGTTTCTTGACTAGTCCCATAGGTAACCCTATTAGGCTACACCCGGATACAGAGCTCTGTAGTAAATTACTAAATTTGATGAGGCTAAAGTCTTTGTGGAAGTTAATCTCACAAGAACCTTGCCAAGCACGTTTCGGTTTCAGTTGTGGAGTTTCTCTACCCATGGCTTCCGCCGCGATGCTCCCGTTGTCAAATGTGGGGGCATTCCGATGATAGTTCTTTGACTGCACAAGTGTCCCCAACAAAGGATTATGCAGTGGTTGTTGAGGAGGGTGAGATTGTTTCTCCATCTAAGGCTCTCGAGTTGGAGGTTCCACCTCCGGTTCTGCCGACTGCAACTCATGCAATTCCAGAAGGTGAGGGACAAACATATAAATAGTTGGAGGAGGATGCAGTGGGTTGGTCAGTTGTCTCTCCAGGGAAGGGTTGTAAAAGTGCTGCAAAAGTTCGTAGTTCGTCTGTTGTTAACCAAACTATTATCGGGTCATCTCGATACTCTGTTCTGCAAGACACTGGGGACACAACTTTGGAGGATGTTGGCAAACTGGCAAAGGACACGGTTGATCCTCGAGAGTTGGCTCCTCCCACAGGAACATCTGCAAATGTAGTTAAGGTTAAATCAGATCCTGCAGTGGAGTCAGCCGTTCGAGTTTCCTTACCTCGACAATCCAAGCTTTTCAATAAGCCTGCTTCAGAGTCCTCTTCTCAGCAAGCCAAGAGTTTTCCTCCTGGCATATCAAGCAAGAAGAACTCCAAACCGCGTCGTTAATGTTTGGTTTCTCCTGGAATATGCGTGGTTTTGACAAATCAAAAAAACATTCTATTGTTAGGGAATGGTGAAAGACCCCGACCCGGACGTCCCAGCGTCCGCGGTCACGGCTTCCATTCGGCCCCATTCTAGGCCGAATATCCTTTGATTCGGTCACTAAGCTTTGGCTCGTGGCCTTGCTTCGTAGACCCCTTTACGCAGCAGAATATAACTTTACCCTTGACCCATCCTTTTTTGCTTAGCCATACAACCAACCGACCCCACTGGCTTGCACATATTAGGGATGGGGATATATAGTCCTTTCAGTGCACGGTGAACGGTTGCTCTAACGGCTTCCCGAACCACTCGTGTACCTGAAGCTCGGTATCGGATGTACCGTTAAAATGACCCATCGGTCATACCATTGATATCCCGATCAGCTCGTCGATCTTGGTATCAAAGCCAGGTCTGATCAACGATCCCACCCCATAATCGAATCGCCGATCGAACATACACCTGGGCCGATACTTTCGACTGACTTGTCGACCACCTGACCAATCAATCCAACCTACAACTCGTATAGTCGATCCTTTAATCGCCCGATCCGACTAGCGATTGAATCACCGGTCAACTCTCGGTCGATCCGTCCATTGACGTGGATCGTCGATGACCATTCGATCGGTCCGACTCTGTGATCGAACCGTCGATCATCCTACGATCGGTTCAGCTCCATCGCCGAACCACCGCTTATCCTATGATCGGTTCGGCCCTATTGTCGACCCGTCGCTCGTCTCATCGTACCTTCGATAGAGAGGTAGCATGCACATCAGTATGGACGAGTAAACTCGCCGAGCCGCACCCCCTTTTCTTCTTAGGCTTAGATGGACGTTGGAAGGATGATGGTGTGTTGAAATGAAGGCCTTGCCCTCTATTTATAGTGCCTTGGCCGAAGTTTAGGCCCCAAAAGACACATGTCCGTCAAGGCCCTTCATTCGTGCATGTTCGGACGTGCCTGTCCGTCCGTGCCTGTCCGGCCATGCCCGTTCGGTCATGCCTGTTTGGTCATGCTGCCCCATGACCGTCCACAAGCTCCCCAGCTAGCCTGGACACTGTCCACCACTATCCAGCTGGTCTAGCTAACACTAGCTAGATGCTAGCTGGTTGAGCTGAAACTAGCTGACCGTTAGCTGGACGAGTTAATACTAGCTGGACGAGCTGATACTAGCTGGCCAAGATGTCCGTAGCTGGCCACAGCTGGTTCATAGCTGTCCACAGCTGGCCTATAGCTGTCCAGAGTTGTCCGCAGCTGAGCTAACTTGTTCATCGAGCTTGTTCAGCTCATCCAGCTCGTATTCTAGCTATTTGAGCTAGTAGCTTAGCTACTTAAGCTCATATAGCTATCGATTACCTTAAAACAACTGCCCCCCTTTAGGATCGCGGGACGTGGGCGTTACAAATGGGTGCAAGCTGAATCCTTAAAGTTTGGATGTCTACTTGAAACACGAGTCCAGGAACTTAAGGCCTCTGGGATTATCTCATCAGTATTCTGAGGTTGGTCTTCGCTTACTAATTATGCGTTTAATAATCTTGGGAGAATTTGGGTTGTGTGGAAGGAGGATGTGCGAGTTACCCCGGTTTTTAAGAGTGGTCAGGTTATTACCTGCTCAGTTCTTATGCCTGGGGATACTATGGAGTTTTTTGTGTCTTTCGTGTATGCTTACAATCTGGCTGATGAAAGAAAGGAGCTATGGGAGGATCTTAAGCATCATTTTGATTCTCCTTTGTTCGTTAACAAACCTTGGATAATAGTGGGGGATTTCAATGAAACCCTTGATGGTGAAGAACATTCCAACTATGAGCAGTCTCCCTCTGTCACAGGTGGAATGAGAGATTTTCAGGATGTGGTGCGTCACTGCTCTTTAACAGATATAAGTTTTCATGGTCCTCTATTTACATGGGAAAATAAGAGGGATGAAGGGCTAGTCTGCAAGAAGTTGGATCGTATCTTGGTTAATGGAGGAGAAGTTTCTGAAACAACGATCCAAATTGCACTGGTTATTGGTTGGTGACAAGAACAACAAATTCTTCCACAATGCTGTAAAGTCTCGACAAGCTCTCAATGCCATTAGGGAGATACTCTGTTATGATGGATCTACTGTTAAAACTCAACCTGAAATAAAATCAGAGGCGGTGAGATTTTTTGAGGAGTTTCTAACACATACACCCTCAGATTACGGGGGGCACTAGTGTTGACCAGTTACAGGAGTTGATGGCATTTCGATGTTCAAGTACAGATCAAGAGGGGCTACTAAAATTGGTTTCGGCGGATGAGATACGTCAAACACTTTTTAAGATGCCAGTGGGTAAATCCCCGGGACCGGATGGCTACACTGTGGAATTTTTCAAGCAAGCATGGCCGATTGTAAGGGATGACTTTGTAGTCGTTGTTCAATCCTTCTTTCTCAAAGGGTTCCTCCCCAAAGGTGTTAATTCAACAATCCTAGCCTTAATCCCAAAAAAGACTGATTCAAAGGAGATGAAGGACTATCGTCTCATTTCATGCTGCAACGTGTTATATAAGATAGTCTCCAAGATCATTGCTAATCGATTGAAGGTTATTTTGCCCTCATTCATTGCTCCAAATCAGTCTGCGTTTATCAAGGACCAACTTAAGATGGAAAATTTGCTGCTTGCTTCGGAGTTGGTCAAAGATTATCACAAGCAATCAATATCTCCTCGTTGCATGATGAAAATTGATATCTCCAAAGCTTTTGACTCAGTTCAATGGTCTTTCCTCCTAAACATCCTCAAAGCCATCAACCTTCCTGACATCTTCATCCATTGGATTGAACTTTGCATTGGTTCAGCCTCGTTCTCAGTACAGGTAAATGGGGAGTTAGTCGGTTACTTTCAAAGCACAAGAGGGCTGCGACAGGGATGTTCCTTATCTCCATATATTTTTGCCATCTGCATGAATGTGTTGTCCCTTATGCTTGACAAGGCCGAAATCAATCAACAAATTGGCTACCATCCTCGCCGCAAAACAATGAGTCTCACCCATCTCTGTTTTGCAGATGAATTTCTAATTTTTTCTGATGGTAGCTCTCGCTCTGTCAAAGAAACTTTAGCAGTTTTTGATCGGTTTGCAACAGCCTCTGGTCTCAAAATAAGCCTTGATAAATCAACTCTTTTTATGGCTGGTTCTTCACCGCAACACCAACAAGACATTCTTCACCACTTTCCGTTTGCAGTTGGTTTTCTCCCTGTCCGATACCTAGGGCTTCCCCTTCTAACTCGATGTATGACCCCTACTGATTATCTGCCACTCATCGAGTGAATTCGCTTACGTATAACGTCCTGGACAGGTCGTTTCCTTTCCTTTGCGGGTAGACTCCAGTTGATTAAATCAGTGCTCTCAAGCCTTACCAACTTCTGGCTCTCTGCTTTTCGTCTGCCGAAGAAGTGTCTTCAAGAGATTGACAACCTCTTCTCCGCTTTCTTGTGGTTTGGTCCGGCATTTAATTCAAAAAAGGCAAAGATTTCTTGGCTTGATGTGTGTAAACCGACGCGTGAGGGCGGTCTGGGGCTTCGTCGTCTGCATGATACAAACACAGTCTGCATTCTAAAGCTTATTTGGCATCTAGTGTCTGCTGGAAACTCCCTGTGGGTTAGTTGGGTTAGGCAAAACCTGATTCGCACAGGTTCCTTTTGGTCAGTAAACGAGCGTAGTGTTGGGGGATCATGGATGTGGAGGAAAATTCTAAAGTACCGTGACGTTGTTTCAATTTTTCATAAGGTGGAGGTGAAAACGGGTCAAGCGACGTCCTTCTGGTTTGATGTTTGGAGCCCTCTTGGTCAGTTGTTTGCTAAACTCGGGGATCGTGGTAGTATTGACATAGGAATTCTGCAGCAGAGTACTGTCGCGGAAGCACTTTCACTGCATAGGAGGCGTAGGCATCAATTTGATTTATTAAACCAGCTTGAAGATGTGCTTGACTCCTTCCGTCTAACAATACAACCGCAGGGTTGTGATCGTCCCCTATGGAAATAGAAAAACGGCTCGTTTAAGAGGAAATTCTCTTCATATGATATATGGTGTTTAATTCGGCAAACAAGTCATTATTGTGAATGGTCGGTTAGGGTTTGGTTCCCCCCACGCTACCCCTAAATACTCATTTATCACTTGGCTTACTTATCAGAACAGGCTCTCCACTGGAGACAAACTGGTTCAATGGAATGCTGCTGTGAATGGTGATTGTGTCCTTTGTCAGGGACAGGGGGAAACAAGGAACCACCTGTTTTTCCCCTGCCCCTATTCCTCCCACATTTGGTCTGCTCTAGCTGACGGGTTTCTCGGCGTCAAGTTTACCATGGATTGGGAAACGTTGGCATCTTTGCTTCTCGACTTTTCCACTCTAAGGATTCACTTATTTGTACTGCGGTATGTGTTTCAATCTGCCATACATACCATTTGGCGGGAGCATAATGCTCGACGACATGGAGAAGCTCCAACCCTAGCCTCCACTCTGACTCGCTGCACTGAAGGGACTGTTCGTAATCGGCTTCCACAAGTAATGTCGTCTTCAAAGAGGTTTTCCAAAACATTTGATCCATCTTCATGCATACCTTCGTAAGACTCTATTTTTACTTTGTTTCCATTTTTTAATAATTTATAGCTTTGTTCGTCGTTTACATTATTTGATCATCGTTTTTTTTATATGCATGTCTTCTTTTACATTTTCACCCATCAAATAAATTTCTAAAATTTTATTATTTATTTACTCCACCAAATTCGTTTAATTTTATATAGACATATTGTGTTTGAGATACTTAATTTATTCGACATATTTATTATATTTCAAATTCTACATTGATATTATTTCCACATTTTTACCATCTATATATTATATATCTATATAAATTAAATGAGAATTTGAATAACTTATTACACTCATTATATAGGTTATAAATATTTACAATAATATTTATAGAAACAAAAGCATAAGGCTACAATTAATACAGTAGGATGTGTACTGAATATATTCGATACTCGGGAGGAGAGGATAGAGGTCAGAGGTAATGATATAAACATGTAAGGTAGTCTGTGCCAGAGTCAATATCGTGCTCACTAAAATCAAATGGAAACAGAGTAAGTACATACTAATTTGTAATAGCTTGAAAACTGCGGAATAATCTGAAAATACCTCATACAGTATTATTAATTTCAAGTTATAATAAACATTTTGGCTCGTGCTGTAGCACGGGTTACTACCTAGTTAATTACTATATCTAAAAAATGTAAATACTCACTTCTATATAAACATAGATCTTCTCATATTTTACATCTAACAAAATAATTTATTCAAAAACAGTAATTTAAACTTTGTTCTATTGGTAAAATTTCTTTAATGGGAAGGTAAATTTTGCTTATTTTTTTAAACCAAAAATTTCTTCAGTTTGGAATAGGTAAAATTAATATGTTGACCCAAAAAAAATGTAAGATTAATATATTGCATATACTCTTTCTAATATTGTATTTTAAATTTTATTGTAGTATTTTTAGATTTTTTTATTTATTTTATGTTTTTATCTTTGATTTGAGATTCATATATTACTATGATTATAATTTTCTATTATTTCTCTAATTATGTCAAATTAATTTTCTTCTAATTTCTCAACCTTTATTGGTTGGTCATAGACCTTTATCCAAACATAAATGTTGCAATTCATTCAATCCCAAAGGGAGATAAAGAGTAGGTATAAAATAAGCTAATCAAACACAAGCGTACAACAAACATAGATAGATAGATTGGAAAAACATAAACCGTTTTTAATATATCCATAAGAGCTTGGAGACAAAGGCTAAATCATGATGTATAAAAGACACTTCCACGAAAATATTGGAAAATTTAACATTAGTTACTATCAAAAGATTTTGTGACGTTGGAAAAGAGCTTTTACTTTCATTGGTTGCCGGAGCATGCCACTTTGAGATTACTAAAAGACGTGAATATGTTCTCTCCACACATGAGGAAGAATAAGCGAAGGTTCTCTCAATGGTGGAGGAGGTTCAACGCATGCAAGGTTATCTCTACAAGTGAGGAAGGCAGAGCCAATATTCTCTTCATGGTGGAGGAGGTTGGACACAAGATTCTTTCTATAAAGGAGGAGGGCAGAGCCGAGGTTCTCTCCATGGTTGGTCATACACTATTGTGATGATACATCATTGATTAGTATATTATGTAATATATTTTTAATTCGAGAAGTTTTTTGAACCAACAATTTTAGTGATTAAATAAACTATGAAAAAGTGAAAATAAATAGACGTAGTAGTTGACTTAATTTGTTTATATAAATATTTTTTAAGTAGTGGTAAAGAATATATTTGTAATATACAATATACTTAGGTATAAAAAAATCTACTTCTAATAATAACATATACAAAAACATTGTAAATTGATATAAATCACTGTATTATAAGAAAAGAAATATAAATGACAAATTTTAATATTTTTTTTGTTAAATTTAATTTAATTTATAATATTTTAAAATCCGCGTGTCGGGCATTACTCATTTATAAGCCTGGGATTTAATATCCATTACCTTGCAATCTCAAATCATGGGCTCATGAAGATTAATTTAGCGTGATAAGTAATGGCCCAATATGGCCCATTAGAGCTAAAACCCTGATTGAGAGAATAGAGCATATATAATAGGAAGCTTTCGGCGCCGTCTCCTTGCACCTCTCTTCTCTCTCTCTCTCTCTCACTAGTCTTCATCTTTCTCCATTAAGGTTAGTCGCCGCATCGATCTTTTCTTCGTTGTTTCGTACCGATGATTTGATTTCCATGTAGATGTTTGCTTTTGTGGTTGTCTTGATTAGTTTTAGCAATTTTGTTCCGTTCTGGTGTTTAGATGACTGCTGGAGATCTCGTTTGATTGTTTAACCAAAACCTTTGATTCATCTCCGGTAGTTGCTTGTTTTGATAAGTCTGTAGGTTCGATTTTACAACTCGATCTGGTTTGGTAGTTTTGATGTTTAGATGACAGAGACTTGCTGCAGATCTGTGCTAATATCCTTTGATTGTCTCACCAAAACCTATGATTCATCTCGGATACTTGCTTGTTTTGATAAGTCTGTTGTTATGTATTGTTCGATTTTTTACCTCTCGATCTGGTTTGCTAGATGAAAATTTTCAGTTTTTTTTTTTTTTTTTTTTTTTTTTTTTTTTTTTTTTTTTTTTTTTTTTTTTT
>NC_025698.1:31383060-31394729 GCF_000633955.1 Camelina sativa | reverse complement strand
GACTTTTGGAGCCTGTATACATGGTTGAGATCCAGGCACCAGAGGGAGCTCTTGGAGGAATCTACAGCGTGCTGAATCAGAAGAGAGGACACGTCTTTGAGGAGATGCAGAGGCCAGGGACACCACTGTACAACATCAAGGCGTACCTGCCTGTTGTGGAGTCGTTTGGATTCTCGGCTCAGCTTAGGGCAGCAACCTCAGGACAGGCATTCCCGCAGTGTGTTTTTGATCATTGGGAAATGATGTCGTCTGACCCTCTTGAGCCAGGAACTCAGGCCTCAGTGCTTGTGGCTGATACCAGGAAGAGGAAGGGTTTGAAGGAACAGATGACTCCACTCTCTGATTTCGAAGACAAGCTTTAAGCTTTCACCAAAACTTTTAGCCCTCTTTCGCTATGGTTACTTATCTTATTTTTGTAGCGGATGTTTTAGGTGGTGAGATGAGAGAAAAGTTGAGACATAGGTTGTTTTAAATACTACAAGGAAAAGTTAATTATTATTATTAATCGGATACAACTCGCCATTGAAATTGAATCAACGAAGAAGTAGGAGATTTATATATTATTATTATTACGCTTCACTTCGCCATTAGTGATTGCTCCGTCTTCCTCTCTGGATCTCTCTCTCCCTTTCTCTTTCTTGAATCTCTTGTCGGCAGTTTATTAAATCTACCGACGGAATATGCATCGGTGGTGACGACGACGCCTACAAGTAAGGTGGAGAAAGGGCATCATCTTACAGAGACGGCAAGTACAAGGAGGCTCTTCTCTTCTATACGGAGGCTCTTACAGTTGCTAAGCCCAAGCCCTAGAAGATCGCTCTTTACAGCAACCGCGCCGCTTGTTATTTGAAATTATACGACTTCAATAAGGTTCTTTTTTTATTTATTCTATTTGAACTTAGAAATGGTCAACTGAAATCAGTGCTAATGGAAGAGGACAAGTCAGAGAAAAAGAAGAAAGAGAAGAGGAAGATGGAGTAAAGCTGGAAGAGACGAGGAGACTGATGATGGCCACAGCACGAAGAAGAAGGAGTCAAAGAGTGCAGAGTAGGGATGCAAAACATAACAAAACCCTGTATTGTTTTTTTATTTTTGAGTAATGTCGGTTGCGTTTCGTTTTCTTAGTGAACTTTGGATAATTTTTGTTTTGGTCTGGAAACGATGCAAGATTTGGTAACATCGTAATATTGTTTAGGCTTCACGATTCTGTTTCTCTTTTACATGCTTTAAGTTCTGCAATCACATGATTATTTCGTAAAATTATCATTCCAAGTGCATACTAAAATATGCCATGCTATGTGAAAATATTAAATGGTAAATTTAGTATGTTGGATGACGTTTACAACCCTGGAGTCTCCATTTTATAAAATACTACAACTGCTAATAAAAGACTATTAGTTGTGCTTGTACCTTCTGGACTATCAACTGATAAAAAGACTACCCTCTTTTGGGTTTAGGACCTTCTGTCTCTAATAGTGTCTTCCACTAGGTGAGAGATTAGAACTATCGATTGGAAAACATTTCCCTTTTAGCCGCTTTCACCCTGTTTATTGTTCTTTGATGGGCTTTCAGCTTGATTTCGATCTAGTTTTTAGGGTTTGTTCAAAGTTCATCTGAAAAGTTTGGTTTTCTTGTGTTGCAAAGATGTCTTCCGCCATGGATAAAGCTTTGATGGCTATGTCTTTAGAGGAGGTCGAAGAAGAAGTCCCGTTCGAGATGCCAGATCTACCAGAATTTCTATCAGTGGAAAGAAATTCTTTGAGTTTGATTGGACGAACGTTAAATCCGCCGTGTCAACCGATGAAGAATTTGATTCGAGATATGCCAAGGAAGTGGCAAAAACCGGGAAGAATTAGAGGAGTTGCTTTATCAAATGAAAGATTCCAATTCATCTTCGACTCTGAACACGATCTGTTGGAGGTTCTAGCAAAGGGAGCTCATACGTACAATGATTGGTCTATCGCTGTGGACAGGTGGTACGAGAATCCGCCGGCGAATTATCTTCAGAGAATTCCAATTTGGGTTCAGATTTGGAACATCCCGGTAAATTATTACACGACGACAACTATTACTACTTTGGGAGAGCTGATAGGTGAAGTTAAGGAAGTAGCTTTCGATCCAGAGAAACCACAAATCCAGGAGTTTGTTAGAGTCAAGGTTATGTTTGATGTGTCTCGCCCACTCAGAAGATCAAAGGAACTAACCTTGCCTCGGAGAGGATCTACGGTGATAAGGTTCCAATATGAGAGGGTTCAGAAACATTGTTTTGAATGTCAAAGGCTCACCCATGACAAAAATGTTTGTCCTCTGTTGCTTCGTAAAATGGAGCAGGAAGCAAAAATGAAAAAAACGGGGAACGGTCCGGAAAAGATTCCTAAAGCGTTGTTCTTAAAGGAAGCTGATCCGTTGTTTGGGATCTTGAGAGAAGATCAGGTAGGTTTAGACCCTGCTACAGGAAGACAGAGGATTGCTAATGATGTGCTGGAAGGGATGAGGCAATATCTATTGGCTAATAATAATGAGGATAGACAGGTAAAAGCTGATCGCATCAGAAAATCTGTGAGAGAAGTAGAAAAAGATCCGATAGCAAAGAAGACAGTCCTGAGATTGGAGTCTCCTCCAGTGGTTCACTGTGATGTTAACAAGGTTAAGGGATTAGTTTTCAGCTATGAAGAGATGGAGAGTGTTGTACAGAGAGAAAGGGGTATGGATATGGACCCTTTGGGTTTTTCAGAACCAGGTCAGAACAGTGAGGTCGGCAGAGGTTTGGTTTTAAGTAGTTTTCAGCAGGATCCAGACTCGTTGGGTGATTTCTTGGCGTTGTCTCAACCTTTTCAGGATAGAGTTACGGGTTTTAGGACTGGCTTCAGTGAAGCTGGTTCTTCCGGCTCTAAACCAAAAAAAGGTAAATCAAGGAGTAAACCTCCGACTCGTCTCAGAAAACAAAAAACCAAGGATAATACTCAACCTGGAGTTTCCCAACAGCCTCAGTTGGATTTAACTCGATATGCGAATGATAAGAGGAAGGCAGACGGTGGAGGAACAAACACTGCAAAAATGTTAAAGCTTAATCCTCCTAAGGTGATCCCAAAGGGGGGATCGCCCAACGCATAATGAGCATATTGAGCTGGAATTGCCAAGGTTTGGGACAGTCTCAAGACTTGGTGATTCCTCGTCTCAAGGAATTGCGTAAAAAGCATTTCCCTGAGATTCTGTTCTTGATGGAGACGATGCAGTGTCGAGATAGGTTGAATGATATATAGTGTATTCTGGGTTATGACAGACTTCTCACAGTGGACCCTATAGGAAAATGTGGTGGTTTGGCTCTTATGTGGAAAAGCAGTGTACAGTTGAATATTTTGTATGAAGATAAACATATCATAGATGCTCAAGTACAGTTTGGGGCATCAAATTTCTTTCTTTCCTGTGTTTATGGGGATCCGGATTATAGTAGTAGTGGTATGGTGTGGGAAAGGCTTAGTAGGTTTGGAGTGGGTCGAAGGGACAGATGGTCTATGATAGGAGACTTCAATGCTATTTTGCATAATGAGGAAAAGATTGGGGGTCCTAGAAGAGGAGATAATACCTTCAAACCTTTTGCTGAGATGCTTGAAGTGTGTGGCATGGGGGAACTGGCTAGTAGTGGAAATATGTTTACTTGGGGAGGTAGAAGAGGTGATCACTGTATTCAGAGCAGACTGGACAAGGCTTTTGGAAATAAAGAGTGGTTCTTAAATTTTCCAGCTGCTAATCAAGCTTTTTTGGATATGAGAGGATCAGACCATCGTCCAGTTTTGGTCAAGTTGATGGAGTCTCAAGAGAAGTATAGGGGCCAGTTTCGGTTTGATAGGAGGTTCCTGAATAACAAAGAGGTTAAGAAAGCCATCGAGAAGGCCTGGAAGCCATGCTTAAATGGAGAAGGGATACTAGTGTCGAAAAGGCTCAGAGACTGCAGAAAAGCATTAAGTTCGTGGAAAAAGGAGAATTATGTGAATTCCAGGGACAAGATACATCAATGTGAGATGGCTTTGGAGAGAGTTCAATCCGAAAGATGGCCAAACTTGCATCAGGTTCACATTCTCAAGAGAGATCTTGCAAAAGCTTACAGAGCAGAGGAAAAATATTGGAGATTACAAAGTCGTCATAAATGGCTAAGAGGAGGGAATAGAAATTCGAAATATTTCCATGGCTCGGTGACAGGGAACAAAGCTAGAAAAAGGATTGATCAGTTAAAAGATGCTCATGGGGTTTTAAAAAGATCTGAAGCTGCAAAGGGAGACGTAGCAGTTGATTATTTTAATAAACTTTTCAAGTCTTCCATTCCTCAGAGTTTCCAGACGTGTTTTGCTGATTTTCCCTCAAAAGTGTCCAATGAGATGAATGAAACACTGATAGCTACCGTGTCTTCAGATGAGATCAGAGAAGCAGTCTTTTCTATTGATGCCTCAAAGGCTCCGGGCCCTGATGGTATGTCAGCCTTGTTCTTCCAGAAGAATTGGCAGATAGTGGGTAAAGAGTTTACACAAGAGATCAAAAGGTTTTTTGAAACGGGAAGTTTTCCTGCAGAGTGGAATTACACCCATTTGTGCTTGATCCCAAAAGTGCATCACCCGAATGAAATGTGTGAGCTTAGACCAATAAGCTTATGTTCAGTACTCTACAAGACTATCCCGAAGATCTTAGTGAACAGGATGCAAGAGATCCTTCCGCACTTAGTTTCAATCAACCAGTCTGCTTTTGTGTCAGAGAGGTTGATAACGGATAACATCATAGTGGCTCATGAAGCAGTTCATTGCCTAAAGGTGCATTCAGAGATCTCATCACAGTTCATGGCGGTAAAGACAGACATGTCTAAAGCGTATGACAGATTGGAGTGGAGCTATTTGAGGGCAATGCTGACTGCACTGGGGTTTCATGTAAGGTGGATAGACTGGATAATGAAGTGTGTGACGACTGTTACCTTTTCAGTGCTTATCAACGATCAACCTTTTGGTATGATCCTTCCGCAGAGAGGTTTAAGGCAAGGAGACCCGCTTTCGCCGTTCCTCTTTGTCCTGTGTACTGAGGGGTTGACTCATTTATTAAACAAGGGACAACGAGAAGAAAAGATACAGGGAATCAGATTTTTTGAGGAAGGTCCAGAGGTCCACCATTTGCTATTTGCGGACGACAGCTTATTCATGTGCAGAGCAGATTTGGTTCAGTCAGGCTTTCTCATGGAGACTTTGAGCAAGTATGGAGCGGCTACAGGGCAGTCAATAAATTTGAATAAATCGTCAATCACTTTTGGATCAAAAGTTTGCCCATTGAGAAAGAAAAGTATTCAAGAGAAGATGGGTATCCTGAAAGAAGGTGGTGCTGGCACATATTTAGGACTCCCTGAATGCTTCAGCGGATCAAAGATTGAACTAATGAACTATCTAAGGGATAGAGTAAAGTCAAAGACCTCGGGTTGGTTCTCAAATCTCTTATCACAAGCGGGGAAGGAGGTTTTACTTAAATCAGTGGCCCTTTCAATGTCGGTGTTCGCTATATCCTGCTTCAAACTACCCAAGAAAACTTGTGAAAACATAAATAGTGTTATGGCAGAGTTTTGGTGGAGCAATGCAGAACAAGCAAGGAAAATACATTGGCTCAGTTGGGAAAAGCTGTGTCTCCCAAAGGATAAAGGAGGAATGGGATTCAGAGATGTCCATACTTTCAACCAAGCTCTGTTGGCTAAACAAGCTTGGAGGCTACTACAGACCCCAGAGAGCTTATTTGCGCAAGTCATGAAAAGCAGGTATTTCCCGAATACAGGATTTTTAATTGCGACTTTGGGAGCAAGACCATCTTATGCGTGGAGAAGCATATTGTTTGGGAGAGATCTGCTGTTACAAGGGCTAACTAAAAATATTGGGAATGGGAACTCTTTCAGAGTCTGGCTAGATTGTTGGGTTGAGGATGATGGTTTGAGACCCCCATGGAGAAGAAATAATGTCTTCAACCCGGATCTCAGAATTTCTGAATTGGTTGATAGTACAAATCGAACATGGGACGCAGAAGCTCTGGCCTATCATTTTCTACCGCAGGATATTGAGAGAATCAAAAGGATAAAACCAGTACCTGAGATGGAGGATTACTATACTTGGAAGTCAATAAAAGTGGAGACTTCTCAGTTAAGTCTGCTTATTGGTTGGCTTCTCAATCGCTAAACCCTTTGATAAGAGAGGAAACAAATGTACAGCCTTCAACAAATCCGTTAAAGGAGCAAGTATGGGGATTACCGACGGACCCGAAGATTAAGGTCTTTCTTTGGAAGGTGCTGTGTGGGGCTCTACCAGTCGCATATGCTCTGTGTGGGAGAGGATTGAGGATTGAAAACCTTTGTCAAACCTGTGGTGAAGAAGAAGAAACGATCAATCATGTTTTATTCTCTTGTTCTTTATCTCGCCAATTGTGGGCATTATCCGGGATCCCATCTCCAGAGATAGGGTTTCACAATGGGTTGGTTTTTTCAAATATTCAATACTTCTTATTGAATATGAAGAACCCTCGGTGGCCGGAAGAGTTAAAAGAAACCTTCCCTTGGGTGATGTGGAGATTATGGAAGAATCGAAACCTGGTGGATTTTGAAGGAACTCACTTCTCACCACAAGAAACGATCACTAAAAGCAAGGAGGATTGGAAGGAGTGGGTTGAAGCCCAACAGGAATCATATGAGGAGGAAGATGTCGAAGATCGCAGGGAAGGGGAAATCCCAAGAAGAGGAGAACCGAGACAAATTCCAATGAAACCAGGGTGGAAAAGACCGGTAAGAAATTGGATGAAATGTAATATAGGAATCTCTTGGTCAGTTAGAAACCGGTTGTTGGGTTGTGCGTGGGTCCTTAGGGACCATGATGGAAGGGTCTTGTTGCATAGTAGAAGAGCTATGGCAGAGGTCAAGGATAAACAAGAAGCTCAGCTTGAAGGACTATTGTGGGCTATGGAAAGTATGAGAAGCCACANCTTGATCCCAAAAGTGCATCACCCGAATGAAATGTGTGAGCTTAGACCAATAAGCTTATGTTCAGTACTCTACAAGACTATCCCGAAGATCTTAGTGAACAGGATGCAAGAGATCCTTCCGCACTTAGTTTCAATCAACCAGTCTGCTTTTGTGTCAGAGAGGTTGATAACGGATAACATCATAGTGGCTCATGAAGCAGTTCATTGCCTAAAGGTGCATTCAGAGATCTCATCACAGTTCATGGCGGTAAAGACAGACATGTCTAAAGCGTATGACAGATTGGAGTGGAGCTATTTGAGGGCAATGCTGACTGCACTGGGGTTTCATGTAAGGTGGATAGACTGGATAATGAAGTGTGTGACGACTGTTACCTTTTCAGTGCTTATCAACGATCAACCTTTTGGTATGATCCTTCCGCAGAGAGGATTAAGGCAAGGAGACCCGCTTTCACCGTTCCTCTTTGTCCTGTGTACTGAGGGGTTGACTCATTTATTAAACAAGGGACAACGAGAAGAAAAGATACAGGGAATCAGATTTTTTGAGGAAGGTCCAGAGGTCCACCATTTGCTATTTGCGGACGACAGCTTATTCATGTGCAGAGCAGATTTGGTTCAGTCAGGCTTTCTCATGGAGACTTTGAGCAAGTATGGAGCGGCTACAGGGCAGTCAATAAATTTGAATAAATCGTCAATCACTTTTGGATCAAAAGTTTGCCCATTGAGAAAGAAAAGTATTCAAGAGAAGATGGGTATCCTGAAAGAAGGTGGTGCTGGCACATATTTAGGACTCCCTGAATGCTTCAGCGGATCAAAGATTGAACTAATGAACTATCTAAGGGATAGAGTAAAGTCAAAGACCTCGGGTTGGTTCTCAAATCTCTTATCACAAGCGGGGAAGGAGGTTTTACTTAAATCAGTGGCCCTTTCAATGTCGGTGTTCGCTATATCCTGCTTCAAACTACCCAAGAAAACTTGTGAAAACATAAATAGTGTTATGGCAGAGTTTTGGTGGAGCAATGCAGAACAAGCAAGGAAAATACATTGGCTCAGTTGGGAAAAGCTGTGTCTCCCAAAGGATAAAGGAGGAATGGGATTCAGAGATGTCCATACTTTCAACCAAGCTCTGTTGGCTAAACAAGCTTGGAGGCTACTACAGACCCCAGAGAGCTTATTTGCGCAAGTCATGAAAAGCAGGTATTTCCCGAATACAGGATTTTTAATTGCGACTTTGGGAGCAAGACCATCTTATGCGTGGAGAAGCATATTGTTTGGGAGAGATCTGCTGTTACAAGGGCTAACTAAAAATATTGGGAATGGGAACTCTTTCAGAGTCTGGCTAGATTGTTGGGTTGAGGATGATGGTTTGAGACCCCCATGGAGAAGAAATAATGTCTTCAACCCGGATCTCAGAATTTCTGAATTGGTTGATAGTACAAATCGAACATGGGACGCAGAAGCTCTGGCCTATCATTTTCTACCGCAGGATATTGAGAGAATCAAAAGGATAAAACCAGTACCTGAGATGGAGGATTACTATACTTGGAAGTCAATAAAAGTGGAGACTTCTCAGTTAAGTCTGCTTATTGGTTGGCTTCTCAATCGCTAAACCCTTTGATAAGAGAGGAAACAAATGTACAGCCTTCAACAAATCCGTTAAAGGAGCAAGTATGGGGATTACCGACGGACCCGAAGATTAAGGTCTTTCTTTGGAAGGTGCTGTGTGGGGCTCTACCAGTCGCATATGCTCTGTGTGGGAGAGGATTGAGGATTGAAAACCTTTGTCAAACCTGTGGTGAAGAAGAAGAAACGATCAATCATGTTTTATTCTCTTGTTCTTTATCTCGCCAATTGTGGGCATTATCCGGGATCCCATCTCCAGAGATAGGGTTTCACAATGGGTTGGTTTTTTCAAATATTCAATACTTCTTATTGAATATGAAGAACCCTCGGTGGCCGGAAGAGTTAAAAGAAACCTTCCCTTGGGTGATGTGGAGATTATGGAAGAATCGAAACCTGGTGGATTTTGAAGGAACTCACTTCTCACCACAAGAAACGATCACTAAAAGCAAGGAGGATTGGAAGGAGTGGGTTGAAGCCCAACAGGAATCATATGAGGAGGAAGATGTCGAAGATCGCAGGGAAGGGGAAATCCCAAGAAGAGGAGAACCGAGACAAATTCCAATGAAACCAGGGTGGAAAAGACCGGTAAGAAATTGGATGAAATGTAATATAGGAATCTCTTGGTCAGTTAGAAACCGGTTGTTGGGTTGTGCGTGGGTCCTTAGGGACCATGATGGAAGGGTCTTGTTGCATAGTAGAAGAGCTATGGCAGAGGTCAAGGATAAACAAGAAGCTCAGCTTGAAGGACTATTGTGGGCTATGGAAAGTATGAGAAGCCACAGGGTAGAGAATGTGGTTTTTGGTTTGCAGGATCAGCTTTTGGTAAAGGTGGTGACAAAGCCTGCTTTATGGCCTTCATTTCGATATCAATCAAATGAGGTGCGGAGACTGAGGGGAAGTTTCAAGGATAGTAAATTCTTTTTGGAAAACTCATTTTCAAACAGAGGACCTCTTATGATAGCACAAAGTATCACTCAAGATTGTAGACTCCAATCGTATGTGGCGATGGGGCATCCCGAGTGGTTGAGGTACTTATTTGCTGAAGACACAAGACTATCATCTGATTGAACTTAAGTTTTTAATGGCTGGAGTAGGATTAGCCATTTTTTAGTATAGGTAGAAATAGAGTTTTAACTCTGTCTGTTTGTAGTAACAAAGAGGACTTCGGTTTAAGATGTAGGTAAAAACATGTATTAAGGTGTAGATGGTTTTGTAAAAAGGAAGATGTAACCTATATTATCAATATAAAACCAGTTGACAAAAAAAAAGTTGTGCTTGTAGAGTATATAGACTATTAGTTGTGTGCCTATACAACATTAGTTTAACTTTTTAGGGTAGGGATTCTAAATTGCCTCCATATATCATGCTAGTTGTGCTTGTATAGAGTAATGTAAAAATTAATTAAAAAACATAGCTTATATAAATTGTCATCTTTCTATATAACATTGAATTGAGGCCATATGATTTTTGGCAAGGGAAAAACTTATCTAATACGCTTGGCACCAAATCTTAATACTATTAAAAGAGAAGTACAAATAGTTATGGACGAAGATGGAGAGATAATATTCCGTCTTCCTCCGCCGCTGGATGGAGCTGGAGTTGGAGCAGGAGACTGAGCAGCCACCACGGAAGAGATCAGGAGTGTCGCCACGACCAATAAAACTATGGTACTTCTGGAGATCGACATTGCCATGGTATTTCAAGAGAGAGAGATATATATTTTCTACATTTTAAGATACATATTGCTATATTTTTTATGAATTTTTAGATTATACAGTATCCATCAGTCGTTGAACATTTGTTCAATTATAAGTGGATAATCAATTGCAGTATTGTTAATAGATAGTTACTTGTGTTTATTCATACAAAATATACATNTTGCGACTTTGGGAGCAAGACCATCTTATGCGTGGAGAAGCATATTGTTTGGGAGAGATCTGCTGTTACAAGGGCTAACTAAAAATATTGGGAATGGGAACTCTTTCAGAGTCTGGCTAGATTGTTGGGTTGAGGATGATGGTTTGAGACCCCCATGGAGAAGAAATAATGTCTTCAACCCGGATCTCAGAATTTCTGAATTGGTTGATAGTACAAATCGAACATGGGACGCAGAAGCTCTGGCCTATCATTTTCTACCGCAGGATATTGAGAGAATCAAAAGGATAAAACCAGTACCTGAGATGGAGGATTACTATACTTGGAAGTCAATAAAAGTGGAGACTTCTCAGTTAAGTCTGCTTATTGGTTGGCTTCTCAATCGCTAAACCCTTTGATAAGAGAGGAAACAAATGTACAGCCTTCAACAAATCCGTTAAAGGAGCAAGTATGGGGATTACCGACGGACCCGAAGATTAAGGTCTTTCTTTGGAAGGTGCTGTGTGGGGCTCTACCAGTCGCATATGCTCTGTGTGGGAGAGGATTGAGGATTGAAAACCTTTGTCAAACCTGTGGTGAAGAAGAAGAAACGATCAATCATGTTTTATTCTCTTGTTCTTTATCTCGCCAATTGTGGGCATTATCCGGGATCCCATCTCCAGAGATAGGGTTTCACAATGGGTTGGTTTTTTCAAATATTCAATACTTCTTATTGAATATGAAGAACCCTCGGTGGCCGGAAGAGTTAAAAGAAACCTTCCCTTGGGTGATGTGGAGATTATGGAAGAATCGAAACCTGGTGGATTTTGAAGGAACTCACTTCTCACCACAAGAAACGATCACTAAAAGCAAGGAGGATTGGAAGGAGTGGGTTGAAGCCCAACAGGAATCATATGAGGAGGAAGATGTCGAAGATCGCAGGGAAGGGGAAATCCCAAGAAGAGGAGAACCGAGACAAATTCCAATGAAACCAGGGTGGAAAAGACCGGTAAGAAATTGGATGAAATGTAATATAGGAATCTCTTGGTCAGTTAGAAACCGGTTGTTGGGTTGTGCGTGGGTCCTTAGGGACCATGATGGAAGGGTCTTGTTGCATAGTAGAAGAGCTATGGCAGAGGTCAAGGATAAACAAGAAGCTCAGCTTGAAGGACTATTGTGGGCTATGGAAAGTATGAGAAGCCACA
>NC_025698.1:31380086-31381520 GCF_000633955.1 Camelina sativa | reverse complement strand
TTGTTAACACTTTAACAAAGTAAAATATATTTATTTGTTATCATAAAACAAATTTTCTATTTATTTATATAAAATATGTTATGATTATATATTTTCTACATTTTAAGATACATATTGCTATATTTTTTATGAATTTTTAGATTATACAGTATCCATCAGTCGTTGAACATTTGTTCAATTATAAGTGGATAATCAATTGCAGTATTGTTAATAGATAGTTACTTGTGTTTATTCATACAAAATATACATACATAAATTTGGTTAGATCTTTATAATCGAGAAAAAGAAAAAAAAATTGAATGATCCGTTAAAGGTCAGCGCGTTTACAAAAAAAATGGGTCGAACTTTTTAGTTAAATTTCTTTTTAATACCAAATTTATCCTTTTCAATTTTAATTAATCATTTCTTTTATGTTTAATTGAGTGGCAATTGCTGTAATTAAAACCAACATTTTGGACATTTTTAATNAATCGAACATGGGACGCAGAAGCTCTGGCCTATCATTTTCTACCGCAGGATATTGAGAGAATCAAAAGGATAAAACCAGTACCTGAGATGGAGGATTACTATACTTGGAAGTCAATAAAAGTGGAGACTTCTCAGTTAAGTCTGCTTATTGGTTGGCTTCTCAATCGCTAAACCCTTTGATAAGAGAGGAAACAAATGTACAGCCTTCAACAAATCCGTTAAAGGAGCAAGTATGGGGATTACCGACGGACCCGAAGATTAAGGTCTTTCTTTGGAAGGTGCTGTGTGGGGCTCTACCAGTCGCATATGCTCTGTGTGGGAGAGGATTGAGGATTGAAAACCTTTGTCAAACCTGTGGTGAAGAAGAAGAAACGATCAATCATGTTTTATTCTCTTGTTCTTTATCTCGCCAATTGTGGGCATTATCCGGGATCCCATCTCCAGAGATAGGGTTTCACAATGGGTTGGTTTTTTCAAATATTCAATACTTCTTATTGAATATGAAGAACCCTCGGTGGCCGGAAGAGTTAAAAGAAACCTTCCCTTGGGTGATGTGGAGATTATGGAAGAATCGAAACCTGGTGGATTTTGAAGGAACTCACTTCTCACCACAAGAAACGATCACTAAAAGCAAGGAGGATTGGAAGGAGTGGGTTGAAGCCCAACAGGAATCATATGAGGAGGAAGATGTCGAAGATCGCAGGGAAGGGGAAATCCCAAGAAGAGGAGAACCGAGACAAATTCCAATGAAACCAGGGTGGAAAAGACCGGTAAGAAATTGGATGAAATGTAATATAGGAATCTCTTGGTCAGTTAGAAACCGGTTGTTGGGTTGTGCGTGGGTCCTTAGGGACCATGATGGAAGGGTCTTGTTGCATAGTAGAAGAGCTATGGCAGAGGTCAAGGATAAACAAGAAGCTCAGCTTGAAGGACTATTGTGGGCTATGGAAAGTATGAGAAGCCACA
>NC_025698.1:31353800-31378710 GCF_000633955.1 Camelina sativa | reverse complement strand
ACTTTAACAAAGTAAAATATATTTATTTGTTATCATAAAACAAATTTTCTATTTATTTATATAAAATATGTTATGATTATATATTTTCTACATTTTAAGATACATATTGCTATATTTTTTATGAATTTTTAGATTATACAGTATCCATCAGTCGTTGAACATTTGTTCAATTATAAGTGGATAATCAATTGCAGTATTGTTAATAGATAGTTACTTGTGTTTATTCATACAAAATATACATACATAAATTTGGTTAGATCTTTATAATCGAGAAAAAGAAAAAAAAATTGAATGATCCGTTAAAGGTCAGCGCGTTTACAAAAAAAATGGGTCGAACTTTTTAGTTAAATTTCTTTTTAATACCAAATTTATCCTTTTCAATTTTAATTAATCATTTCTTTTATGTTTAATTGAGTGGCAATTGCTGTAATTAAAACCAACATTTTGGACATTTTTAATTTTGTACTTCTCTTTTAATAGTATTAAGATTTGGTGCCAAGCGTATTAGATAAGTTTTTCCCTTGCCAAAAATCATATGGCCTCAATTCAATGTTATATAGAAAGATGACAATTTATATAAGCTATGTTTTTTAATTAATTTTTACATTACTCTATACAAGCACAACTAGCATGATATATGGAGGCAATTTAGAATCCCTACCCTAAAAAGTTAAACTAATGTTGTATAGGCACACAACTAATAGTCTATATACTCTACAAGCACAACTTTTTTTTTGTCAACTGGTTTTATATTGATAATATAGGTTACATCTTCCTTTTTACAAAACCATCTACACCTTAATACATGTTTTTACCTACATCTTAAACCGAAGTCCTCTCTGTTACTACAAATAGACAGAGTTAAAACTCTATTTCTACCTATACTAAAAAATGGCTAATCCTACTCCAGCCATTAAAAACTTAAGTTCAATCAGATGATAGTCTTGTGTCTTCAGCAAATAAGTACCTCAACCACTCGGGATGCCCCATCGCCACATACGATTGGAGTCTACAATCTTGAGTGATACTTTGTGCTATCATAAGAGGTCCTCTGTTTGAAAATGAGTTTTCCAAAAAGAATTTACTATCCTTGAAACTTCCCCTCAGTCTCCGCACCTCATTTGATTGATATCGAAATGAAGGCCATAAAGCAGGCTTTGTCACCACCTTTACCAAAAGCTGATCCTGCAAACCAAAAACCACATTCTCTACCCTGTGGCTTCTCATACTTTCCATAGCCCACAATAGTCCTTCAAGCTGAGCTTCTTGTTTATCCTTGACCTCTGCCATAGCTCTTCTACTATGCAACAAGACCCTTCCATCATGGTCCCTAAGGACCCACGCACTATGCAACAAGACCCTTCCATCATGGTCCCTAAGGACCCTTTATTTTTGTTTAAATCTTTCGATCAGTTCCTTTCGATATTGTGTATTGCTCCTTCAAATCAGTAAAAGAAAATATAGATTTGAATTAAAATCATGTAAATTTGAATTACGGAATTTGTCACGATGCAAGTGCTCGAGCCTCAATCGGGTTATGAAAATCAGATTCTCACAAAAAAAAGAATTATTTCTTCTATTGTTAACTTAGAAATCTATAATCTTTATTTAGATCTAGCATAATTCATTAATTTGTATAGAAAATAGAGAAAATTAGAAAATCTGATGAAAATTAAAGGCATAGAATTTGGGTTTAACTAAAAAAAAATAGATCGATTTGTGAAGGAAGAAGACGAGGGTAACATCATCATTTACCATCAGTAAAACAAAAATAAGATAAAACGTTTAAAACTACGTTTCAAATCTGGGACCTGCAAAGCAAAGATGATGCACACAAACCAGTGGACTAAAGTGTGTTATTAGAACAACTTTCAAAACAAGCCATAAGAGCTTTTTTTAGAAGCTTTGCCTTCAAGCCTGTGCATTCAGGTGCGAAGAGGAAAAAGAGGCAGCCGACACATCAGCATCCGAAGTCGAGAACAGCCACTGGTGTAGTCACCTACGTATGATTGGCAGATGAACATTAACTATTTTAGAAAATTTTCCCTTCGTAATTAAAAAAACTGGGGATGTAATGAAAAACATTTTGGGGATATACTTATCACCCTTATTTAAGAACAAATGTGTAACATCCGCGAACCAAAATCTCGGTTTAGGAATTACATCGGTCGATGCAAGGTTGTTTTATGCAGACGAGTTTAAGTGAAATGCTGCGTTTTGGGTTAGGGAAAACCCTTAAGTCGTGTTTTTGTCTCATTCGACGGTTTTGGCTGCTTTTGAGAGAAAACGAAAGAGAGAAAGAGTTTTCTGGATGTTCTTGGTGATTTCTGGAGATTTGAGGCTGTTCTTGTGGAGATATGTAGCTGGGATCGTTGTAGGAAAATTCTAGAAGTGTTTTCTTGCTTGTTTGAGGTTCAGTTTTGTCTTGGCAAAGGTAAGTGCAGGACTATGGCTTATCTAAGCTATAGAACTCTCTAATTTGATTGTTGTGTGTTGTTAGACTTGTTAGATTGATAATTGGGACGTTAGGAAGCTTTCTCGTGGCTTTGGATCGAGTTTTGTGGTTGTAGGAACGAAGATCCAGCGAGAAGTTTCGGGGAAAACACGATGCTCGGCATTGCATCGGTCGATGCATATCTTGTGTTGGTCGATGCAAGTGCGAGGACGACGCGTAAAACTCTAGGGTTTTTGTGTTATGTCGAGCATGCGTCGGTCGATGCAGTTTGGGTGTCGATCGATGCAGCCCTTGTGTCGGTCGATGCATCCCCATGTGGTGTCGGTCGATGCATGTTGGTGTCGGTCGATGCAGAGTCCTGGTTTGTTAATTGTTGTTTGTTGATTCTTGTTTGATGGTTAGAGATGACTCTATTGCTTGTGTGTATAGCCCAGTAGATGGGAGGATTGCCTTACTGAGTGTTTATTAAATACTCATGCATTGCAATATGTGTTTGTGGTGCAGGTAAAGGCAAAGTGTGATCGTGGAATCAAGGCAATGAAGAGGAGGATGTTCTAGGGACTCGGTTGGATGTTGTCTGGCATTGTTAGGTTGCTAGGGTTGGGTCTTTAGAACTTGCTAGGTTGCTGGTTCCTTTTTTTCTGTTGTAGTATTGTTTATTTAATATTGGTTATTTATTTATTGGATATTTAATTGTTATTACGCTGTTGGTTGTGTTTGTGGTTAGGTGGCTAGTGGATATGGGACCACTAGTTGTAGTTTATTATTATATATTATTTATTATTTATTAAAAAAAACGGATAGGGTCCTTTCAGTTTGGTATCAGAGCCCTTACGGTTCTAGGTTTTGGTTCACTAGATTTCTGTTGTGATGTTTGGGATTGCATGTTTGATTGATTATGTGAGTTAGTCAATTTTGTGTGGCATGGAGTCCTAGAACATCCTCTTCGAGCCTACTGTGTGATTCCATGGTGAGTTTATGTTCCTGTGTTGTAGTACAAATTGTTTGCTTAGGCTTTTGTTCATGGTAGTGCAGATGGCTAGAGATGGTGTTGTTGTTGGTCGTGGTCGTGGATGCAGACGTGGTTGTGGATGCGGATGTGGTCGTGGTAAGGGCAGAGTCCCAGTGGTTAGTGAGACCGAGGACCAGAGTGTGACAGCAGAGGGTGTCGGCGAGTCGCAGGGTGTCCAGGGGGATTCCGTGAGTGTGGTCGGAGGGGACGGTGTTGATGCTCCATGGCCGGTGATGTTAGGACCCCAGGTGCAGGTGTCCTAGTGGGTGGAGTCCCGGGTGTCGACCTTGCGGGTTTGCTGGCACAGTTGATAGAGCGGTTGCCGTCAGTGGCACCGGCTCAAGCTCAGGTAGTGCCACCAGTGGTGGCGGAGGAGCGGCAGCCAGTTGCTGCGGATATGGGGGTCCATTCTCGTTGTATCAGTATGCTGACAGAGATGGGTCGTATTCGTACTAAGCGGTTTTTGGGAGGTATTGATCCTACCGCTGCGGAGGCGTGAAAGACGAGTGTGGAACGTAACTTCCATACTCTGAGATGTCCTGAGGAGTTTTGGATGGACATTGGTGTCCACTATTTGACTGGTGATGCTCAGTTGTCGTGGAGTTCTATTGCAGCTAGGAGAGTGCAGAGGGAGATGTATTGGGCTGACTTCGTCTTGGAGTTCAACCGCAAGTATTTCCCTAGAGAGGCACTGGATAGGTTGGAGGTGCAGTTCCTTCAGCTAGCTCAGGGAACTTGGTCAGTGCGGGAGCTTGACTTGGAGTTTAGTCAACTTCTGAGGTATGGGGGTCGGGATATGGAGTCTGAGGAGGCTCAGATAAGGAGGTTTTTGAGGGTCCTACGTGACGATTTGAGGGTTCACTATAGAGGGCGGAGTTATGCTACGTGTGCAGAGCTGGTTGAGACTGCAGCAGGGATAGAGGAGGACATCCAGGCACAATCAGTGGCGGTTAGTCCAGGAGTCCAGCCTAGTAGGGCTCAACAGCAGGGTGGTTCTAGCAGGGACGGTAAGCCTGCGCAGGGAACCAAGCGGAGATGGGAGGCTACGCAGAGGCCGAGTGGTGCGAGTTGCTTCGGGTGTGGAAGCAAGGATCACAATGTTGCTAGCTGTCCCAAGAAGAGTGCTCCGACGGCAGTAGATCGTGTGTGCTATCATTACAGGGAGCCGGGCATATCAGGCCCTATTGTCCCAAGTTGCAGCGTTGCAGCAGGTACAGTCAGGAGGGCAGCAGGTGGCACGGATTGAGCAGGCGCCATGGGTTTACATGACTACAGAGACTGGTGGGACCAATGTCGGGGCGATCATAGGTATAATTTCTGGTACTATAACTTTGTGAATTCTTAGTAAGTTCATATTTTATGTTTTTCTGTGATAAAGTGTTAGGTTCTCAACACATGAGGTTTGTGTAGGGACATTGTTGGTGGGCGGGTTTAAGTCCCACGTTATGTTTGATTTTGTAGTTTCTCATAGCTTCATTACTCCGGAGTGTGCAGTGGGTGTGGGAATCAGAGGGGATCCTGGGGAGCGTACATGAGTTGTCAGAGTTGCAGGAGCCAAGTTCCTGAGAGTTATTGGACGAGCTAGGGGAGTTGATATTCAGATCGCAGGAGAGTCATGGCCAGCGGATAAGCTTATCAGTCCAATGGAGCTGTATGATGTTATTCTCGGGATGGATTGGATTCATCGGTATATGGTACATTTGGACTGCTATCGGGGTAGAGTGGAGTTTGAGCGTCCATGAGGGAAGTTGGTTTTTCATGGTATTAGACCGACTTCGGGGAGTCTCGTGATCTCGGCCATTCAGTCTGGGAAGATGATCGAGAAGGGCCGTGAGACTTTTTTGCTTACCATATCTATGCTAGAGTCAGTGGGGAAGTCTACGGTTAGTGGTATTCCAGTTGTAGAGGAGTTTGAGGATGTGTTTTAGTCGTTGCAGGGGTTACCACCATCTTGGTCTGATCCTTTTACGATTGAACTGAAACCATGGACTATGCCGTTATCCAAGGCTCCTTACAGAATGGCTCCAACAGAGATGGCAGAGCTGAAGAAGCAGCTAGAGGATTTGTTGAGTAAGGGATTCATCCGTCCTAGTGTATCACCGTTGGGAGCATCGGTGTTGTTTGTCAAGAAGAAGGATGGGAGTTTCTGGTTGTGCATTGATTACAGGGGTTTGAACTGGGTCACTGTGAAGAACAAGTATCCTCTTCCCAGGATTGATGAGTTGTTGGATCAATTGAGGGGTGCTACTTGGTTCGCCAAGGTAGATCTGACGTCGGGTTATTATCAGATACCGATAGATGAGGCAGATAGGAGGAAGACTGCATTCAGGACGAGGTATGGGCATTATGTGTTTGTGGTGCAGGTAAAGGCAAAGTGTGATCATGGAATCAAGTCAATGAAGAGGAGGATGTTCTAGGGACTCAGTTGGATGTTGTCTGGCATTGTCAGGTTGCTAGGGTTGGGTCTTTAGAACTTGCTAGATTGCTGGTTCCTTGTTTTCTGTTGTTTGATATTGGAGTATTGTTTATTTAATATTGGTTATTTATTTATTGGATATTTAATTTTTATTCGCTGTTGGTTGTGTTTGTGGTTAGGTGGCTAGTGGGTATGAGACCACTAGTTGTAGTATATTATTATATATTATTTATTATTTATTATAAAAAAAATGGGTCGGGTCGTTTTAGTTTGGTATTACATATGCGAACCGAAGTTCCGGTTTTGGGATTGCATCGGTCGATGCAAGGTTGTTTTATGCGGACGAGTTTATGTTAAACGATGCGTTTTGGGTTAAGGAAAACCCTTAAGTGGTGTTTTTGTCTCATTCGACGGTTTTGGGCCCTTTTGAGAGAAAACGAAAGAGAGAAAGAGTTTTGTGGGTGTTCTTGGTGATTTCTAGAGATTTGAGGAGATCTGTAGCTGGGATCGTTTTAGGAACTTCCTAGAAGTGTTTTCTTGCTTGTTTGAGGTTCAGTTTCGTCTTGGCAAAGGTAAGTGCAGGACCATGACTTATCTAAGCTAGAGAACTCTATAATTTGATTGTTGTGTGTTGTTAGACTTGTTAGATTGATAATTGGGACGTTAGAAAGCTTTCTCGTGGCTTGGGATCGAGTTTTGTGGTTGTAGGAACGAAGATCCGGCGAGAAGCTTCGGGGAAAACACGATGCTCGGCATTGCATCGGTCGATGCAAGTGCGAGGACGCCGCGTAAAACTCTAAGGTTTTCGTTTTATGTCGAGCATGCATCGGTCGATGCAGTTTGGGTGTCGGTCAATGCTTGTGTGACTTGCATCGATCGATGCAGCCATTGTGTCGGTCGATGCATCCCCATGTGGTATCGGTCGATGCATGTTGGTGTCGGTCGATGCAGAGTCCTGGTTTGTTAATTGTTGTTTGTTGATTGTTGTTTGATGGTTAGAGATGACTCTATTGATTGTGTGTATAGCCCAGTAGATGGGAGGATTGCCTTATTGAGTGTTTATTAAATACTCATGCATTGCAATATGTGTTTGTGGTGCAGGTAAAGGGAAAATGTGATCGTGGAATCAAGGCAATGAAGAGGAGGATGTTCTAGGGACTCGATTGGATGTTGTCTGGCATTGTTAGGTTGCTAGGGTTGGGTCTTTAGAACTTGTTAGGTTGCTAGTTTCTTTTTTTCTGTTGTTTGATATTGGAGTATTATTTATTTAATATTGGTTATTTATTTATTGGATATTTAATTGTTATTACGCTGTTGGTTGTGTTTGTTGTTAGGTGGCTAATGGATATGAGACTACTAGGTGTAGTTTATTATTATATATTATTTATTATTTATCAAAAAAAATAAAATGTTTCATGGCATTGTTAGTTATTATTCACTTTTAAGCCTTTTAGTATAACAAAAGCTTGCGGGTGGATGCGAGTACGGGTCTAAATAATCTAATTCGACAAACAGATTTTTGAAAATGGGTTTTATAAAGCATAAGCAAATTTTGCTGTTTTTTGAATATTTGTATTAATTATTTTAAAATTAATTTTTATTAATATATTATATTTTCCTTTTAATATATATTTTACAAGGCATAATCGAATAACAATATTATAAAAAAAATTAAGTAAAATATATGTGTGTCCTCTGAACTCTAGCGAGGCAGATACGTGCATCTTATTTACTCATGTGGATTTTATAAGATGATTTCTGCAGATTTAAATTTTTTACATCTATTGTAGGATTAGCCTAGCATAACGGTTGAACCATTAAACCAAGACTAAACTATTAATTTATTTTAAATAATAGTACTGTTAACAACCATCTCAGTTTTAAAAATTTAAAATTACAAAACTACAACAATATATTACATAATTTATACATATTATAATAAAAACAAGTAATGTTTATATAGTAAACTCTACATACTTTATGATCTTTTAAAAGTTTATATATTAAACTCTACATATTTTAAAATCCTTAAAAAATATTGATGTACCATTTTAGCTCCTTAATAAATTACATATATATTAATATATATTTCTTTCCTTCCTATACATACAAGTTCTACTTAATTAGTACTTCAATTTTAAAAATATAATTATAATTGGTTCTGCGGTGTATCGCAGGTGCAAGCCTAGTGTAGTAAAATAAGAAGAGCAGCTTGCATTTGAATGGTCAGTTAACAAAAGGTTAAAATTGAATAGAGGTTGAACTTGCGTATGTGACAATAGAGCGAGATACCTCCTCATGCATGAACGAGAGATAGCTCGTGAGTCGTGACCAACCACGGTCCCATATTCTTAGTTTAAATACGCATTTCACTTCACACACCCCTCAAAAGAAAAACTATAACACAACAATCAAATCAATAAGTTTCCTTAATTGGCATGATGATCATCAAGATTCTCCTGTTAACTCTTCTAGTGATCATCTCTCCGTCTCCGATTTGGGCCGAGAACGATCTGATGACAGATGAATGCCACAATGCACAAGCTCCGACCACATGCATGCAATGTCTTGAATCCGACCCAACCTCCGTTCATGCTGACCCTATTGGTATCGCCGGAGTCGTCATACACTGTCTCGACTCTCGCCTTAATATCATCATCAAGCAAGTTTCCTCTCTATCTAATAACCATATATGTTTTTTTTGTTTCGTGTAACTAAAAACCATATATATATATATATAGTAGAAGTCATCCCGTGCTACGCACGGATTTAGCTTACAATGTTATTCAATTTTAGTAATTTGGAAATTATTAGTTTTTATTTATTTACTCATCAATGGTTATATTTGTGCTTTTAAAAATATATTGATCATTTTAACTTTTTTGGGTTCATTTGTTTGGTGTTACTTGATTTTCCTTTTATATATAGTATTAGAGTATTTCAACACATGGAAAAAATTTTGATTTCATAATAGAGTGTAAGGTTTTTTCTCTCTTTAGATTTTCAATACATATTAGAGCATATGCATTTGTGAGAAACTCATTAAGTTTTTCATCATATCATATTATTTTTTAATGTAGAGAAATTTGAAAATATCTTTATAATATTGTGTGTCCATTGGTGCGTTTCTCGTCAATATGATATTTTTACTTTTAATGTAACTTAATATTTTTAATATAAATTTATTTGAATACATATTTTGTTATTTTTCTTTGTATTTGATCTTAAATAATAAATACAAAATTATTAATATTTTAAAACATATTAAATTTCTTATTAATTATATGTAATTATATTAAGTAGTTATATTTCATAATATATATGTATTATCAATAATAAAATTATATATACTAATATAGTTTGTGAAAGTTTCATGATACTTATTTTTTTACAACTTTCATAATTTGGTTAATCATACTAATATTTTTATTGTATAAACTAATATTAATTTAAAATAATATCAATATATTGTTTAAAATTATGCATAATGGTACTTGCTAGAAAGCTAATTGTACTTTATGACTTATAAAAAGTTTAAAAAGAACAAAATAAACTATTTAATTAAGATTTTAAACTTTTGTGGATTTAGTTTATTATAATAAAATCTAGCTACCTAGATGTGTCATTATATGTTAAACCTTGAGAATCGATTTTCCCTTTTCCAATTAAAATAATATTATTCTTTGTTATTTATTTTAATTATTAGAAACTCTATGACGAACTACCAATGCACATGGTCTTAAGCATTCACCATCTTTCTTTTTTGTCGCTTGTATTTGCACAATTTCTATTACCAGTTCGAAATCTATAGAAAATTGTAATTTTGAAAATATAACTTACATGAATACAATCTAAATATGAAATTTAGATAAACAAAAAATGAAATTAATAAATATTTTTACCAGTTAATTTTTAGTGATGTAAAAAATGCAATCACATTGCTCTCTCATAATATAATTTATTATTTATACATTCTAATACAAATTAAAATTGTCTTTGCAAAATTTTAATAATGAAAATGAATCCAAGTAAATAAAGTTATAAAATTTACACTAATTTTTGGATAAGTATAAACATGCAATAGTTTTATTTCATCATCATCATAGATGCAATTGAATAAAATGAATAATCATTTTGTCGTATCTACTTAGAAAAAAAACGTAGAATATTATAATGTCAAGTGTCATAATAATATAATTTCTTAGAAAGTAAACTATTACTCCCTCTGTTTTATATTACTTGTCATTCTAGACAATTTCACACATATTAAGAAAACAATTAAATTTTCAGTTTTACCCTTCATTAATACACTATTTCATTTGATATAAGTAATTAATAAACTAAATGTTAGGGGTAAAACTGAAAATTTGATTTATAAAGTTGCATCGTAAATACAGAACGACAAGTAATATGAAACAAAAAATTAAGCCCAGAACGACAAGTAAATATAAACGGAGGGAGTTTATGTGAAAGTGGAAAATGTTATAGGATTTTTTTTTGTTCTTTTATTTCTAAGATGGTTAATTCTAAAGCTATTTGATACTAAGATTCTTAAAAATATATGATACCAATATACAATTAGCATATACTACTCAAAACTATAGAAGTCAAATTAATCAGATATAGTATTGAAAAATGGAACTCATATCGTACCATGACATAAAGGCCATGATTGGTAACAGCTGTTATTTTTGAATGTAGAGATTTTGACTTCAAAATTTTAGTTGTAGAGAATTTGACTGTAGATGCTTTGACTGTAAAAACTTTACTTTTAAAATTTGATTGTTTACCATTAACTTTTAAAGTTGTAGCTGTATCAATAATAAACATAAATTATGTCAGAATATAATTCAAAACAATTTAATAACAAAAATAAAGTTTTTTTTTTGTCAACCATTGGGCCACAGCTGGCCGGCCTATTAGCCAAATTTCTATATTCGTAGGAGCCGGGACTCGATCCCGGGTGTAATGGTGTCTTTTACAAAAATAAAGTTTATTAATGATAAATTAAAATTTTTAAAAATGTATGTTAATAAAATATGTGATTTTGTTTGAAAATTCTTTTTTTTTCTTTTATTTTTTGTGATTGATTTTTGATTGTTTTGAATGTTTTTTATATTGAGTAGTTATATGACCAGTCAAAAATTCATTAAACACTAATCAATGCATTGTTTTGAATGTTACTCTCCTATTAATGAATTACATAAACTCTTTTACATCATTATTAATGATGATGATAAAATTTAAAAATTATTATTGAAATAGATCTTAAAAGAAAGAGAAAAAAATGATAATATTTAATTTGTAAAAATAAGTTTTTTTTTTTTTGGTGAGCTTTTAAATATGATGGGAAGAGAAAAAAGAATGCTTTTGAAATTGGTTGATTTTAATCATTTTGAGGCTTTAAAAGAGGAAGAGAAATTAAGAAGAAAAATAGTAAAGTGGCTGTTAAGACTTAAAAAAAAAAAGTCATAAGAGTCTGATTCGCAAATAAAATATTTTTAAAACTTTTAAATGGTTTTAATGTCTTAAAAATCTGCACCAATCGGGACCAAAAAGACATCATAAGCTTAACAACATGATTTTTTAAGCATATGATAATAATCATACAATTTTCCTTTTTTATAATTTTTAAATCTGTTTTTTTTTGCTTAAAGATGAAGACTACTAAGAAACTAAATTTACAATGGAGAAACTCATATGCATCATCCGATATCACATGAATGTCCAAAAAGGGAAAAAAACTTGAAATTCTAAAATATAAGAAAAACAAAACCTAACATGCCCAAACTATTAAATCATGATATAGTTCATTTTCTCATGACGTAGTAATATCAACAGTTTAACAAAACCAACAAACACGGCAACCCTAAAGTAAAAATAAAAACGGCTTAAGGCTCTACCCATAGGTCAAAGCAAGTGAAATTAAAGATTAGGACATCAATTTTTTTAGGACATATTTTAGACCAAAAGTTTAGGTTTTTTATGTAGGAAAATATTAAAATTAAAATTATAAGTTCAGCTATTATTTCTAAAAGTTTTAAAAGAATAATGAGTTATTTGGCAATATAATATTTATTTTCGTATATATATTTAAATGAACATGAAAACATTAAAAACAAATGTGAGCAAGAAAAAAAATAACTACAATATGAAAATAATTGTTTATATTAGTATATTTTATAATTTTGTTTACAATAATAAAAAAATGGGGTTTTAAAAAATATTGGCGTATGACATCCTAAATTGTCGAACCAGCTCATGGAGAGTAGGAAACAGCTCATGGAGAGTAGGAAAGACATACATAAACACTCTAATGAATAATTAAATTTGTCAAACATTCTCACAGAATTTTTTCCTATGTAGTATCAATGTGAACAACAAACAACAAACAATAATAATTCTTTATAGGAACCTAATGACTGAAATTAAACAATAATAACTGAAAAATTGTATTAAAAGGAGAGTAATTAGGGATTGAATTATAATTTCATGGAAAACAGAATGAATTCTACTTTTATGGAAAAACAAATTTGTAAGATCCAATGGGGAATAAATGAGTAACCAATTATCAAATTACTTACGAAAAACATCTCACCATTAGATTATATACAAAGATTAAATTAAACTAAACAGAAATAAAAATCCAAAAATTTATGAATTTATAAGAGAATTGTGAGAACACATAAACATCCCACAATCTAACATAATCTAGATCCTTTCTTGCCTATGAATCATTTATAAGATTGAAACCCATAAATAAATTTTATACATAATTTAGATACCGTTTTTGCCCTAAATCATACATAAGATTGAAACTCATGTAATTTCAAAATAAACTAAGATGAAACCACAAACTGATAAATGGTGGCTTTAGATCAGAAGAGGTCTACAACAGGTTCTTATTGAATGAGGGAAAAAAAATGTTAAGAGATTTATTGTTTTATGAGCCTCTAATTACTTAGGTCCAAAGTACAAATAAATTTAATTAATTAAGTCCAAACACAAAAAAAAGACATGTGTTAGATAGATAACATGCCAAGTGTCTATCTCCTTAGCAAAAGTTGAAAAAAACCTTCTCATATTATATAAGATATGTATATATAAAATCTTTGATTATAATGTAACAAGTATTGAATTGTTGTAGCAACCTAACGGATGTATCGTCAAAGGAAGAGAAAGCTGAAGTTAAGAAAGTTTTGGAGGCTTGCAAACATGACTTGTCGATGGAGGTACCTAAAAAACTGTCGGAAGCCAAAACGGATCTGAGAAGCGGTGATTACGACAAAGCCGCTAGATCGATAATGCTTGCACTTGGCTACCCTTGGAGCTGTCGGTCCAATCTCGAAAGTGTCAAGTTTGATGAGTCTTTGTTTGAGGAGGCTTTGGAGCTATTTAGCCAAATCAATATATATGCCCAACTCTCTGATGCTGCTATGAGGATCATTGATCGCTTCTAATAACCTCCTATCTCTTTCTTTTTCTCTATGTACGAAACTCAACATTGACGCTTGCTTACCCCAATGAAAATGAAATGATTCCCTCTTTTTATTATACGACATCATGTGTTCTTATGTTTTTTTTTTAAATTAAATCATTTTTTGTTTTGTTTTAAATGCATGATTTCATTATGCTTAACATTCGATCATCTAGTAGTAAACGTGATGTTCTGTTCTTGAAAGTTGAAACTAATAAACTCATCTATCTTTAAGGACAAACGTGATGGGCCACGCATCACCAATTCCCCACCCAGTAACAGTTTAGTAATTAAATATACGGATTAGTCGCCACGAGTAATTTATTTACATCGGCCGTCATGCAAGGGAAGGTGGGGAGAGAGGAAGAGCGATAATAGAAGCAGTAAATAAATACAAGAAAAAATAAATTGAGCCATTAAAACTCACTAGGACGACAAAACGATGCGGGAAAGGAAGAGATAATAATGATACTACTGAATATTATTGACGTTTCGTTTTCCCAAAAAAAGAAAAAAAAGAAAGTGGCCTTTGGTATTTCTTTTGAACTTGTGAGGAAGAAAGCTACTCTTGCATATAAATATATGTCCGTCCATAGAAAGTAGAGAGATAGTGAGAGAGCCTCGTTTCTTGTTAATTATCTTCTTCAAAAAACCCTAATATATATAATCATATCATTTCCGTTGCTTACTATGGCAGATGAAACAACAGTAAGATGTGTTTTCGCTACCACTAATAAGGACACTCATCTCGCCATTCTATTGGATAAACGTGACTCTGTATTAGTTTTCAAAGGTTACATGATTACATCTGTTCTTATCTTTATATATTTATGGTCTTTTCTTTCTTATCGATATTTTGGTAAATTCGTTTTTGTGTCAAATGTCATGCATCTATGTTTAATCTTGATTTGCCTGTTATTTGCACAGAGAAATTTAGCAAGGACCACGAACGTTGTTTCCCAACTCTTGGGAAAATCATGGTTTCTGCCTTGAAGGTAAAACAATCTGTTTTTTTTTTTTTTTTTAATTCATATCATACCCCCACGTCTTTCTTTCTTTCTTTCTTTCTGTTGTTTCAAGAAAAAAGAAGAAAAACAACAACTTACGGATGGATCTTGGTTTTGTTTTATAGGTTAAGTCGGGAGGGCAAGTTTATCACTTGCCTGACTCGATGATTCTGAGTCAGGCTTTTCAGGCCATCGGTAACAAGGACTGGTTTCTATCTGTGGACGTCATGCCTGTTGAGGACAAGGCCGGTGAGCTGCCGATGACTAACACTGCTGCTTCTTCAAACCCTGCTCCGACTCTTCCTACTCTGATAACTCATGGACCAGAGGAGAAATCATCAAAAAAGAGGAAATCTAAAACTTCGGCTAACGAAAGTCGTAAGAAACCAGCTCTTGGGGTTGAGACGTCAAGTGGTAAAAGAGAGGTTGAACCTATTGCAACTGGTTCAATAGCAAAAGGTAACCTTCGTTTTTTTGTTTTCTCTAAATATATATATATACTGCTTTAAAATTTATTGGTCACGATTGACCAAGAGTATAATTCTTGCACATACGTTAGAACTTGTGGATGAGAGCCATAATACTGATGAATTCGTTTCCTTCAGATTTTGGTTGAAGTTAGTGATTCTCTTCATTTTAAGATGTTATTAGTTTTGGTATCTTTTAGTATTAACCGTTTGATTAGCTCCAACTGCTACAGAGAACCTTCCAACTGATGAAGCTGAGAACCAAGGTCGTGTTGATGCTACTTCTGAACCAATGCAAATCGGTAAATTTCACTTCCTGATTTGGTTGAATGAATAGACATTTTGTTCCCTTCTTAAGTATGTTTGTAACATGGGCGTTTTCTATAATAATGTGTAGAAACTGGGACTGGTACCAAGGAAATTGTTGAGAAAGCTGGTGAGGAAGCTAAGTCTGTGAAGCCTAAGAAGAAAAAGAAAGCAAAGGCACCAGCTAAAGAAGTTGCTTCTAGCTCACAGATCGTTGAGACTCCTCCTGCTGAAGTCACCAAAGAAGATCCTCTGGAGAATTTGGACAATGTTGTGAAGAAAATTGTGCAAGAGGCTTAAGTATTACCCTGCTCATCATTTTTTTATAAAACTAGAGATTCATTTTGAGAAATATTTCAAATTTTATTTAATTTTGTGCGTTATATGGATAAACATTTTTAAAAAATTCCTTTAGTTTAAATCATCGAAAATTTATTCTAACAAAAAAAAAAAAATCGAATTTTACCGGAAAAAAAAACGAATGAGAATAATATCGACTAACGTTGGGCCTGAGTGAAATGTAAAATGGGCTATATATATCACCCACTTACCCAACAATAGTGCCAGATGGCGGGACTATGAATTAATTTTTAATTATAAAAAATCTCGATAAAGCTAAAGTGTCGTTCGTTAGAGAGCTTTGTACCTAATTTATTGTTCACCCTTAGTATTTCATAAAATTACATAAAACTGCTACTGTTATATATTGTCAACTGCTACTGCTATTCAATTTATTTATATACACAATATTTTCCTCATATAAATTCTAAAACTAATAAATATTATTCAATAATTGATAAATATTATTCCCTACATATTTTCAAAATTAAATTAATTTCACTATGTATTGTAATATAATATTATAACTATAGTATGAGATGTAAAAATATATCTATTTAAAATTATATCTTCAGAAATATAAATAATGTTACCTTTCTAAGAATCGAAAATCATTTGAAACTGACTCAATTCAATGTTTATTCTTTTGCTAAAAAAAATAACTATAGTTGCCCAACAAAACATATGATCACAAATTAAAATGACATGACTATATACTTTAATTTGGATAAGTATGTAGTTAAACATTATATATAAATATGTAAGTATAGTGTTTTTATAGAAATCTTAAAATTTCGAGAATCCAGTCAAATAAAAATGAAAACAAGTAATAATATTATACCAATAGCTAAGATGTATAGGGATCTAATTACCAATTAAAATTTATAAAATCCAGTGATATAATACAATAACTAAGACCAATTATATAAGGGATCTAATGACCAATTATAGTCTTCCCCATGACAAAACAATTTTGTAATTTTATTTCTCCATCAATTACAGACACATATATTACTTAAAAAACTAATAATATCTAAATTAATAGAACTCTCCTTAATAAATACCTTATGGTATCTCCTATATAAAATACTCACACTTTATATCTCATTTTATTATTTTCCCTTCTCTTACGATGTTATTTACATTAAATTGTCATTAGTATAACTAAAGAATATTTCATTCAATAATTGAAGGAAATCTATACTATTAATTGGAGAATACACTAGGGTTAAAAAAATCATATCAAATATCCATGTTGCCAAACTGACCTAATTTACATATTAAGAAGAAAAAAAAAAGATTAAACAGCAGATTTATTATATTTTAGGAAATCGTTCAAATTAATTTCATAGTAATCAGGTTATGAGAATTTTGTGTGAGTATATTAATATATGACAAAATACGGACGAGAATTTTAGGAACAAGAATTCAAGCAGAACATATGCGGACATACTATTTACTCATATGAATTACAAGGAAGTTGGGTTTCTTCGGGTAAAAAAAAATTAAACGTTGCAATCATGCATATTAGACGGGTTTGATCGCTTGATAATTATATATATTTTTTTAAATATGCAAAATAACTCTGCATGTGCGAGTCCAAAGCTAGTATATTTTAAATACAATACGCGGTGAAAAAATGGCTAAATTAATAATAATAATAATTAATTAATGCCTAAATGCCTAAATCTACGGACGGAGTATGGCATCGGTGGTGACGGCGACGGCGTCAAGCAAGGTGGAGAAAGGGCATCTAATACAATAAACTTTGCAATCGAACACAAACTTCTTCAAGTCAATATCAATAAGGAATAATCAATCCAATGTTCACCAGAAACACAGAATTGAAATAGCCAGCTCTCAGATGGGAGAAACCCAGCCAAGAACAGAAAGATTGTTTTTGTTTTTAGAGAATTTTACAAATGATTCAATATGAGAGAAAGAGAAAGTGAGGAAGAAGCCAGCTAAATATCTTCTAACGGCCACATCCAAATCCGCTTCTCTTCTCTTGCCATGCGTCCTTCTCCGATACGCCTTTATTCAAATGACTCTTTCACATGTGAGAGCCACACGCTTCGTTCTGTAACAGCATCAGCTCTACAGAGACGGCAAGTACAGGGAGGCTCTTCTCTTCTACATGGAGGCTCTTACAGCTGCTAAGCCCAAACCCCAGAAGATCGCTCTTCACAACAACCGTGCCGCTTGTTATTTGAAATTACACGACTTCAATAAGGTTCTTTTTTTTTGTTTAATTCTGTTTGAAACTTAGAAATGGTCAATTGAAATCCGTGCTAATGAATGACGTTGGAGCTTGTTTACTTGAAATGGATTCAAAGCTAATGATGAAAACATGAATGTTTGAACAAAGGCAATGACGTTTTGAAAGTTATAAAGGTTAAGTTGTGTGTTTGGATGTATGTATGTGTAATGAATGCTTCATAAATCAGGTTTCAGTTAAGCCAGGCAAAGACTGCTTTTTGTTGGATATTTGACAAAGTCTGAAGTAGAATAATTCAAGCGAGTTTCTAGGAGTTTGAATAATCATTTACCAGTTGCAGTTTGTTTCGGAGTTGTGGTCCTTTGTTTTCTTTGTAGTGGTTGTAAGGCTTGTATAAAAGCCATTGTTCTTCTTTGATTTAATCGATAAGTTATTCAGACTATTTCACTTTGCAGAGAACATATTTAGTTCTATTTTCCTTTATCTGGTATCAGAGCAAAGATCCGTGAGTGTTTGAGAGGAAAAACACTTAAGAAAGAATGGCAGACGGATGAAGCTTTACTACGCCGGCTGTACCAAAGTTTAATGGAGACTACAACCACTGGAGCCTTGTCATGGAGAACCTTCTTCGATCCAAAGAGTATTGGTGTGTCATCAACCCTGGATTTGATAGCCTGAGAAGCATCAAGGCTCCCACCCCAGCACAACAAAAGGAGCTTGATGAAGCAAATCTCAAAGATCTCAAAGCCAAAAATTTATCTCTTCCAATCGATTGACAGAACCATCCTCAAGACAATCACACAGAAGGAGACAGCTAAGCAGTTGTGGGAGTCCATGAAAACCAAGCATCAAGGAAATGCTAGAGTGAAGCGTGCACAACTTCAAAGGTTAAGGAAAACCTTTGAAACCCTGGAGATGAAATCTGGCGAAGGAGTGGCCGGATACTTTGCTCGGGTTATGGCAACAACGAATGACATGAAGAACTGTGGTGAAGTTATTGAAGATGTCAAAATTGTGGAGAAGATTCTTCGCAGTCTCACAAACAACTTCAACTACGTTGTGAAGAGCAAGTGCTGCAAGTCGAAAATGAGGCAAGAGGAAGAGGACGATGGAACCCCCAGAGAGGAAGAGGTGGTAACAGGGGACGAGGAAGAGGCAGATCATTTGTGAACAGATCTGCTATCAACTGTTTCCGATGTGGAAAGCAGGGACACTACCAGTTTGAATGTACAAGTGCAGAGAAAGGTGTCAACTATATGGAGTTTGATGAAGAAGAGGAGCTCTTGTTAATGGCACATTCTGACTTGTGCAACACTAAAGAACAAGGAATGTGGTTCCTTGATTCTGGATGCTCAAACCACATGACTGGGGAGAAGTCATGGTTTGTGGAGTTGGACGAAAGCTTCAAGCACTCAGTTCGCTTGGGAAATGGAACAAGGTTGATGGTCCAAGGGAGAGGAAAAATCAGAATGGAAGTAGAAGGAATCACTCAAGTGGTGAGCGATGTCTAGTATGTTCCAAACCTCACTAATAACCTGTTGAGCGTTGGACAACTGCAAGAGAAGGAGCTAACGATTCTGATCAAGAATGGTGTGTGTAAGATTTTTCACTCTCAAAGAGGATTGTTTGTGGAGACACACATGACCATGAACCGGATGTTCTTGGTGAATGCTATGAAGAAGCCCGTCTCAGGAAGCTGTCTCAAGGTAGAAGATGAAGATTTGGGATCTCTCTGGCATAGAAGATTCGGACACCTAAACAGCAAGTCCATTCATGTCATGCAAAAGAAGGAGATGGTGCAAGGTTTACCAACTCTCAGAGAGGAGACAAAGGTGTGCACTGTCTGCAATATTGGAAAGCAACAAAGAGACAAATTTCCAAAGAAAAGCAAGTGGAGAGCAACAGAAAAATTGGAGCTGATTCATGTGGATCTCTGTGGGCCAATTACTCCAACCTCAAACAGTGGTAAACGATATCTCTTTGTGCTTGTTGATGATTTCTCCCGGAAGACTTGGATCCACTTTCTTGCAGAGAAAGCTGAAGCCTTCGACACTTTCAAAGTTTTTAAAAACTCTGTCGAAAAGGAAGCTAAAACTGTCATCAGAGGGCTGTGTACAGACAGGGGAGGAGAGTTCACCTCTGAAGCTTTCAACAAGTTCTGCAGAGAGCAGGGCATAAAACGACAGTTGATTGCAGGCTACACTCCTCAACAAAACTGAGTAGCAGAGAGGAGAAACAGCACAATCATGAACATGGTTCGCTGTCTACTGACAGAGAAGGAGATGCCACGATCTCTATGGCCAGATGCAGTGAGATGGACGGCACATGTTCTGAATCGTAGCCTCACTAAAGCAGTAAAAGACAAAGTCCCTGAAGAAAGGTGGTCGGGAATCAAACCAAAGGTTGATTACTTCAGGATTTTTGGGTCAGTTGCTCATGTTCACATTCCGGTGCAGAAGAGGATAAAGCTCGACGATCGTAGTCACAAATGCATTCTTCTCGGAGTTAGCGATGAATCAAAGGCATATCGCCTCTATGATCCAGTAGCCAAGAAAATCATTGTCAGCCGAGATGTCGTATTTGAAGAAGATGCAAAGTGGGACTGGAATGTGAGTGCACCGGAGGAGAGTGTATTAGCCTGGGGAGATGATGATATGTTTGAAGAAGAAGATACCGATGATGAGGTAGAGGATGGTGACGATGCAGAACCAGCAGAAGTAGAAGATGGTGATGATGCAGAACCAGCAGAGGTTATAAATGTTGGAGCAAACAACCAGACTGATCCATCAAAAAGGTCGCGACAACAGCCTGGTTGGATGCGAGACTTTGTAACCGGTGATGAAGTGAGTGAAGAGGAGGATTTGATGAACTTTGTCTTCTTTGTCACAAGTGATGATCCAGTGAATTTCTACGAGGCTGAGAAGGAAGACAAATGGAGAGAAGCCATGAAAATGGAGATTCAGTCCATTGAGAAAAATCAAACGTGGGAGCTGGTCCCTCTGCCACAACACGCCAAAGTAATTGGTGTTAAATGGGTTTACAAGACAAAGTTCAACGAAGAAGGAAAAGTGGAGAAGTGCAAAGCTCGACTGGTGGCAAAGGGATACTCTCAAACTGCTGGAGTAGATTACACAGAGGTGTTTGCACCGGTCGCTCGGTGGGATACGATAAGGAGTCTCTTGGCAGTAGCAGCTCAACATGGTTGGCATGTCTATCAGCTTGATGTTAAGAGTGCTTTCTTGTACGGAGAATTGAAAGAAGAGGTCTACGTAGAGCAGCCTGAAGGGTTTCTCAGAGCAGGGGAGGAAGATAAAGTTTATCGTCTGAGAAAAGCTCTCTATGGGTTAAAACAGGCTCCAAGGGCATGGTTCAGTCGAACTGAAAGCTACTTCAAGAAGGAGGGGTTTGAGAAAAGCAGCTATGATCACACTCTGTTTTTCAAGAAAACAGAAACCAAAATCCTGGTGGTAAGTCTCTATGTTGATGATCTGATATTCACAGGAAATGATGAATTGCTATGTGTTGAATTCAAATCGTCAATGCAAAGAGAATTTGAGATGACTGACATGGGAAAGATGAAGTTCTTTCTTGGAGTGGAGGTACATCAAAACCGTAATGGGATACACATCAACCAGAAGAAATATGCAAGAGAAGTCTTGGAGAGGTTCAAGATGTGGAACTGCAACTCAGTAAGAGATCCAATTGTTCCTGGTACTGTCATCACGAAGGAGGGAAGCAGTAACATCGATGCAACACTCTACAAGCAGCTTGTGGGTTCTCTGACATATCTTACGGTAACACGATCAGACTTGATGTTTGTGGTGTGTTTGATTGCACGATTCATGGCAGATCCAAAAGAAGAGCATATGCAGATAACAAAGAGGGTACTAAGGTACTTAAAGGGAACTTTGGATTTTGGAGTTTTCTATGGGAGATCACCAACCATGAATCTAGTGGGGTACACAGATAGTGATTATGCTCGAGACGTTGGCGATCGGAAGAGTACTTCAGGGTATGTGTTCTTACTGAATGGAGCAGCAGTATGTTGGAGTTCAAGAAAGCAAGAAATCGTTACATTATCTTCTACTGAAGCAGAATATGTAGCAGCAACCCATGCAGCTTGTCACTGTGTTTGGCTGAAAGGAATGTTGCAGGAGTTGAGTCTGTTAAGTGAAGGGTGCATGGACATTATGTGTGATAGCAGCTCAGCGATCAAACTATCAAAGAATCCAGTCATGCATCGCAGAACAAAACACATTGATGTAAGGTTTCACTACTTACGCAACCTGGTGAATGAAGGTGTTATGAAGCTGGTTTTTTGTGGAACCGATGATCAGTTTGCAGACATCTTGACTAAGCCTATCAAGCTTGAACAGTACGAGAAGCTTAGGAAGTGCCTTGGAGTTCGAAGATTGGAAGGTTAAACTGTTGCAGGCATGCTTCAGTTTAAGGGGAGGAATTTGTTGGATATTTGACAAAGTCTGAAGTAGAATAAGTCAAGCGAGTTTCTAGGAGTTTGAATAAGCATTTACTAGTTGCAGTTTGTTTCGGAGTTGTGCTCCTTTGTTTTCTCTGTAGTGGTTGTAAGGCTTGTATAAAAGCCATTGTTCTTCTTTGATTTAATCGATAAGTTATTCAGACTATTTCACTTTGCAGAGAACATATTTAGTTCTGTTTTCCTTTACTTTTGACACCAAGCGGAACACGGAAGATCATATCTCCTGCTGCGTCTCCGAGAAGCTATTCTCTGGTGCCGCATCTCCTACATCTTCAGCAAGCCAGCAATCTTCAGTGCTCTCCTCCTCGCTCACATTCTGTTTCAGGTTTTTACAACTTAAGCATTTACAATATTGTTGTCTAATTTTACATCATCAATGTGATTGTTCTCATCCACACAAAATCACAAACCCACTATCTCTTATACAGCTCGCCATCCGCGGATTGATGGGAAAGAGTTCTTTAGACAAGCCAGGTACATATTACAAAATTGTGAATTTCCTATAGCCAGCAACCAGTAAATGAGAATGAATGATAGATATATTAGCATGTTGAGTTTGCAGGAGCCGTCTGTCTTACCAACAGTTCCGTGCATTTCTGGCTAACATCAAGGAACTAAACGCTAGGAAGCAGAGTCGGGAGGTAATAATACCTACTGCCCTCAAACACAACTCTTGTGAGAGTCTGAATTTGTACTACATACAATGTTTGAATCCTAACATGGTGTCATCTCTCTCATCTTTATCTCCAGGAAACATTACATAAAGCAGAGGAAATATTTGGAAAGGAAAACAATGATCTTTACATATCGTTTAAGGGACTTGTCACTGGCGGGCGTTGAAACCAAAACAAACATCAACTTCGAAGCTTTCTTTACATGACCGACCAATTTAGTCACAAGTATTAGAGGGTCCGAGACTGATTCCAAATTTGTTAAACCTATTTTTTTAACCATAGAAGGTAGAATCAGGGAATTTTATTGTTAGAAGAAGTCCCCCAGTTCTTTTGCCAATAAGAGTTTATGTATCTGTAGAACTTAAAACAAAGATCCTGTAATATGTATCATCATCATCACTCGTTGCTTTATATTTGAACTTTGATGAATAAAAAGTTGTGGACAAAGTTATACGGTCTCGGTTTAAACTTTACAATTAAAGTGGAAGTGGTTAACTTGTTCACCTTCAATGTTCAACTTTCACGTTTTTGACTTTGAAGAATGGTAAATGAAAGAGAATACAAAAACATCATCATACACGTGCGGTATGGTTGCAATCTCGAACCATTATGGGCTTGTAAAGATTGATTTGGCCTGATGCTAGAAGGCCCATTAAAAGGTGAAGCTGAAAACCCTAAACGAGAAAAGAGCATATACTCATCGCATCTCGTTGGTTACTACTACTATAGGAAGCTTTTGGCTGCTTAATTAACGCCTCCTTGCACCTCTCTTCTCACTTTATCTGGCTCTCGTTGTCCATAAGGTTGGTCTCCGCATCGATGTTTTTTCTTCGATGTTTGCTTTGTGTTCGTTTTTGATGACCGAGTCTTGCTGTTGATCTTTGTTAATATCGCTTTGATTCATCTCTGATCTTTGTTATGTACCGTTCGTTTTTATCTTTTTGTTTCGATCTGGTTTGGAAGATCTTTTTTGTAGATGAAACTCTGAATAGAGAACAATCGTTTTCCAAATCTGGTGTGTTTTTTTTTCCAAACGAATTCCGTATCCTTCTCTCTTGAATCATAATTTACTTGCTTGCATGATTTGTTTGTATGTGTGTTTGTTGCAAGCGTTATCATTTGTTAAAAGATGGAATCTGTATTCATCAACATGTTTTCAATTTCTCAAGCTAAAGTTTCCCGAATTGCTATCGAGAGATGATTCAATTGCTAATTCATTTTTTTGTTTGTTTGTTTCTCTTGTGATATTGCAGAGATTTTTTTCTAGGTGACAGTTAAAAGTTTGACAAAATGGTAAGACTTCTGTTTCTTATTTGTTATATATCTCTTTACATTAGTACTTGCTATTGGGATTTTAGCTTAACACTTTTTTTTTTATACACTTGCAGGTGAAGTTTACATCTGAGGAGCTTCGGAGGATTATGGACTATAAACACAACATCCGTAATATGTCCGTTATTGCCCATGTTGACCACGGTATAATCCTCTCCTTCTTTTTGATTATCGTAATCTGTTTATTAATTGTTCATTCTTTATATATTGAGCTCTAATCTGTTTTGAAAATTAAATACTACCTCTTGTTTATTTGATCAACAGGGAAATCCACTCTCACTGATTCCTTGGTCGCTGCTGCTGGTATCATTGCCCAAGAGGTTGCTGGTGATGTTCGTATGACTGATACCAGAGCTGATGAGGCAGAACGTGGTATCACTATCAAGTCCACTGGTATTTCTCTCTACTACGAGATGACTGATGCTTCTTTGAAGAGTTTCACTGGAGCCAGAGACGGAAACGAATACCTCATCAACCTTATCGATTCACCTGGACATGTTGACTTTTCTTCTGAGGTTACTGCTGCTCTCCGTATTACTGATGGTGCTCTTGTCGTGGTCGACTGCATTGAGGGTGTGTGTGTTCAGACTGAGACTGTTCTACGTCAGGCTCTTGGTGAGAGGATTCGACCTGTCTTGACTGTCAACAAAATGGACAGATGTTTCCTTGAGCTTCAAGTTGATGGTGAGGAGGCTTACCAGACTTTCTC
>NC_025698.1:31338005-31353743 GCF_000633955.1 Camelina sativa | reverse complement strand
AGAGACGGCAACGAATACCTCATCAACCTTATCGATTCACCTGGGCACGTTGACTTTTCTTCTGAGGTTACTGCTGCACTCCGTATTACTGATGGTGCTCTTGTAGTGGTCGACTGCATTGAGGGTGTCTGCGTTCAGACTGAGACTGTTCTACGTCAGGCTCTTGGTGAGAGGATTCGACCCGTCTTGACTGTCAACAAGATGGACAGGTGTTTCCTTGAGCTTCAGGTTGATGGTGAGGAGGCTTACCAGACTTTCTCGAGGGTCATTGAGAATGCTAATGTCATTATGGCTACGTACGAGGATCCTCTCCTTGGTGATGTTCAGGTTTATCCAGAGAAGGGTACCGTTGCGTTTTCTGCTGGTCTCCACGGTTGGGCGTTTACTCTGACCAACTTTGCCAAGATGTATGCTTCCAAGTTCGGTGTTGATGAGTCTAAGATGATGGAGAGGCTTTGGGGTGAAAATTTCTTTGACCCTGCTACCAGGAAATGGACTGGCAAAAACACTGGTTCCGCGACCTGCAAGCGTGGGTTTGTCCAGTTCTGCTATGAACCCATCAAGCAAATCATTGCTACTTGCATGAATGACCAGAAGGACAAGTTGTGGCCTATGTTGGCCAAGCTTGGTGTCCAGATGAAGAATGATGAGAAGGAACTGTTGGCTAAACCTTTGATGAAGCGTGTTATGCAGACGTGGCTCCCTGCCAGTACTGCACTACTTGAGATGATGATTTTTCATTTGCCATCTCCCCACACTGCCCAGAGGTACCGTGTTGAGAATCTGTATGAAGGTCCCCTTGATGACAAGTATGCTAATGCCATCAGGAACTGTGACCCTAATGGTCCTCTCATGCTGTACGTTTCTAAGATGATTCCTGCCTCTGACAAGGGTAGGTTCTTTGCCTTTGGTCGTGTTTTTGCTGGTAAGGTTTCTACTGGTATGAAGGTCAGAATCATGGGTCCCAACTTTGTCCCTGGTGAGAAGAAGGATCTGTACGTTAAGAGTGTTCAGAGGACTGTTATTTGGATGGGTAAGAGGCAAGAGACTGTGGAGGATGTTCCTTGTGGAAACACTGTTGCTATGGTTGGTCTTGATCAGTTCATCACAAAGAATGCTACCTTGACTAATGAGAAAGAGGTTGATGCTCACCCCATTCGTGCCATGAAGTTTTCTGTGTCTCCTGTTGTTCGTGTTGCTGTTCAGTGTAAGGTTGCATCTGATCTTCCCAAGCTTGTTGAGGGTCTCAAGAGGCTGTCCAAGTCTGATCCTATGGTTGTGTGCACAATGGAAGAATCAGGTGAGCACATTGTTGCTGGTGCAGGAGAACTCCATCTTGAGATTTGTTTGAAGGATCTGCAGGATGATTTCATGGGTGGTGCTGAAATTATCAAGTCTGACCCTGTGGTCTCTTTCCGTGAGACAGTATGCGATAGATCTTCACGCACTGTAATGAGCAAGTCTCCTAACAAGCATAACCGGCTGTACATGGAAGCAAGACCTATGGAGGAAGGTCTAGCTGAGGCTATTGATGATGGACGTATTGGTCCAAGGGATGACCCTAAAATCAGATCCAAGATCTTGGCGGAGGAGTTTGGATGGGACAAGGATCTTGCAAAGAAAATCTGGGCGTTTGGACCTGAAACCACAGGGCCTAACATGGTGGTTGATATGTGTAAGGGAGTTCAGTACCTTAATGAAATCAAGGACTCAGTGGTGGCTGGTTTCCAGTGGGCGTCCAAGGAAGGTCCTCTTGCTGAAGAGAACATGAGAGGCATCTGTTTCGAGGTTTGTGATGTGGTGCTTCACTCTGATGCCATCCACAGAGGAGGTGGTCAGGTTATCCCAACAGCCAGAAGGGTCATATACGCATCCCAGATCACAGCCAAGCCTAGACTTTTGGAGCCTGTATACATGGTTGAGATCCAGGCTCCAGAGGGAGCTCTTGGAGGAATCTACAGTGTGCTGAATCAGAAGAGAGGACACGTCTTTGAGGAGATGCAGAGGCCAGGAACACCGTTGTACAACATCAAGGCGTATCTGCCTGTTGTGGAGTCGTTTGGATTCTCGGCTCAGCTAAGGGCAGCAACCTCAGGACAGGCTTTCCCGCAGTCTGTGTTTGATCATTGGGAGATGATGCCTTCTGACCCTCTTGATGCAGGAACTCAGGCTTCAGTTCTGGTGGCTGAAATCAGGAAGAGGAAGGGTTTGAAGGAACAGATGACTCCACTCTCTGATTTCGAAGACAAGCTTTAAGAAGCTTCACCAAAGACTTAGCAGCCTCTTTCACTATGGTTACAACTCCCTTTTATCCTTATTTTTGTCGTGTTTTATGAGATTACTCTTTTGAAATGATGGATTGTGAAGACTTTTCTCTCGCCATCCCCTCAATGTTCTACCTTTTCTTGTTGAGAACTTTGTTATTGTGTTCGCAAATATCTTGGTGTTGATTTTGTCTTTGCTCTTTAGTTATATTCTCGTCTCATCGAATCATTTATGCATAATCATTAGGGTGCTTGTTTGTTTTTTTTCAATTGAAAGTTGCATACTATGTAGGATTTGTTAGCTTCCTTTAAAAGTTGGTTTGCTTAGAGCATCTCCAATGGTCTTCTATTTTTGCTTCTATAATAGAGAACTTCATAATAGAGGTGAGTTTAGGGGAGTTTTACTCCAATGGTCCTCTATTTTCATAATAGAGATTGTTATTTTTTTCTCTATTTATAGAGGAACTTTATTTTTTTCTACAAAGGGTTCCTCTATAAATAGAGGAACTCTATTTTAGAGGTAAAAATAGAGGTGGGTTGGAGTAAATCTCACCTCTATGATAGAGATCTCTATTATAGAAGAAAAAAATAGAGAAAACCATTGGAGATGGTCTTAGAGATTGAGATGGTGTTTAGTGACTGTATTATTGTTACATATATTCAATACATTAGTTTACACGTATATGAATACGAGGACAGTAATTAGAAGCTGATCCCCTAATTATGTCTAGAATTCATACAATAGAAATTGTACCCGAATTCTAAAAGGATCGATCGTGGTCACCAGATTTGATTTCGTGACTTGAGTGGAAAAGTATTTCGTGGCAACCAGGGAGACTGTTCTTTATGGTCCGTTTTGAGGCGGCATTGACCGGTGGACCATGGAAAACGTTTGGTAGTTATCTTATGGTGCAAGCATGGTCACCCGAATTTGATCCAATGAGAGATGAAATCACAACAACACCTGTTTGGGTTCAGCTGTCAAATGTGCCAGTGAACTTCTATCACAAGAGGATTCTGATGGGGATTGTTAGAGGGTTGGGGTAGCCTATTCGGTTGATCTTACCGTCTTTGAAGGGTACAATACAAGTTAATGGAGATATATTTTGTGTCCTATGAGGAGCTGGACGCAATCTTCTAGAGATCTCTCCAAATGATGCAGTGAATATTGTTATTTCCAATATATTCGGAGGACTGGAAGATACAAAGATTTCTTCTGATTCCGTGCGCGGAAATATCTAATCTGAATCGAACAAAGAAAATATGATGGTAGCCCTCAACCTACAAGTTCGAAAGACTGATATGCGAGATAAGGGTCGACATCAGATTGTGGAGTTGGATGAAGAAAATGGAGCTGTTCGAAATGGACCTCCTGGGAAAAAAGTCCATAAGGTCCAAAAGGGTGTTAATGGGTTGAAAACCAAACAACATAGTTCTAATAGGTCTGAGAAGGGGTTGGTTTTTGCACCCAAAATTTAAGAGAAGTCATTAACGACGAACGAAAAACGATTACGGGTGGTGTTGGTTAACATCGGCGGACCCGGAGGAGTCTTTGCTTCAGGTGGTGGTGTTACGGTGAAGGAGGTAGCATAGCAGGGGCGAAATGGTTAGCGACCATTGGCTAGCAGTTTGGTGTCTAGTGGTGATGGTATGAGTGTTGTTAAGCTGCGAGAGGGGTTGCCTGGCGGAGGGATGGTGAATCCGACTGTTTAGCAGAGTTCCCATGTGTTTTTATGCTTTTTTGCGAATGAAATATGAATTGTCTCTTTTGGAATTGTCGAGGGCTAATAAACCTAACTTCCATCATTCAATTTGCTATACGTTGCAAAAATTTAGAACATATCTATTGGCCGTGTTTGAGACTCACACTGGCGGTGATAACATAAGTCGCATTTGTCCATGATTAGGCTTTGATAACTCGTTCAGGGTGCATGTAGTTGGATAGAGTGGTAGTGAGTGGTTGCTATGGGAGATGAGATTGGGACGGTTGGTATTGTTGCTTCCTCTGACCAGTTTATTCATGCTCGTGTAGTTAATGGTGTCGATGTTCTGCACGTAGTGGTGGTGTATGTAGCGCCTATAGTAAGCAGGAGGAGTGGTTTATGAGCTCAACTACGTGAGACTCTGAGTGGGATAGATGAACCTGCTATAGTGGGAGGTGATTTCAACACAATTGATAGACTCATGGGTGAAGATCTATGTAATGACTCGTATCATGAAGTACGTACTAGACACGAGGAACGTGTGCGAAGGACGTGGAGATGACTCAAAAAGACATAGAAAAGAAAAATTCCGAGAACGGCCTAAATAACTTGTGTTAAAATTACCAAGTCATTGAAGGGTCCATGGCCGAAGAACGGACGTGATGACTCAGAAAGACAAAGAAAAGAAAAGTTCCGAGAACGGCCTAAATAACTTGTGTTAAAATTACCAAGTCATGGAAGGGTCCAGGGCCAAAGAACGGACGTGAACCGTTGGGACATCCAGTTCATTGGACGATGGATGACCAAGGAAGTTGGTGAAAGGACCAAAGGAAGGAAAAGGAAAGTAATGGCCGTGGAAAATGGTATAAAGGACGTAAAACGGACCATGCGAACAGAATGACCACGTACTGACCGAATGGTCAATGTACCCCGGGAAATAGAGGGACCAGACGTAAGGGACGGGAGGTTTAAAGATGGATGAGACAACCGAGTGTCATGGACGAGAAGGTCCGGAGAAAGTCGCAAAAAATTGAGTGTCACGGTCGGAAGGACCGGGAATTGCCGAGGGAAAGGGTCGCAGACGAGTGAATTGTCTCTGCAGACAATTGTGGGAGCTTGGGACGCAAGAGAGACATGGAGGGACGCGGGAAGTGGAAGAGTCTCAGCATGGGAGTGAGATGTCACATGTCGCCAGATTAAGCCTCATTTGCCAGCGAGTGAGATGCACACGCGAGTGGGGGAGAGTACATGCAAAAAATGTGACACTTGTCACTTGATTTTTGCCACTTGCTAAGCCTTGAAGTCGAGCAAAGGGGCTATAAATATCCCTCTTGGCTTCTCACTTTCGACCAAAACCTCTCTAGACAATTAAACTCTGCCCAAATTTTCTCTCAACTTCTTAAAGAAGAAACCTTGTGATTTCGAGAGAAGAGAAGGAAGAGGAGAAGATCTCGGCGAAGAGAGGAGCTAAAGATCAAGGAAGTGCTGTCAGATCGGCGTGGTGTGGTGGAGTTCCTGTAATGACCCTCACCATGAGGTAAATTTCAGAATAAAAACCCTGGCCAAAGGACCTGGAAAGGACGAGGAAAGAAGGCAACGAAGAAAGGTAGAAGAATTGTTGAAGACGTGTTCGAGAAAATGTTGACGGACCGGGAGATGGCCATGTACCATGTACCATGTACCATGTGCCGTACCATGTACCATGTGCCGTACCATGTACAGTGTACCATGTACAATACCGCGAACGTACCACGTACCGCAGGACAGAGTCGTCCGAGGTGTACCACAAACCCGAGACGTACCGCAGAGTCGTCCGTGATCGTGCCGCGACACGAACCTGCACTGCGATGTCATTAGCCAAGCAGACAAGAGTCAAAGAATTAAGGAACTTATGTCTCCTTAATTGACCAATCAAAATTCATGCAAAAAGTGAGAAAATATAATCATTATGTTTCACAAAATTAGCCAATCAAAATGCATGCAAAAAGGAGTGTGAGACAAAAGAAGAAGAAGTGGTCATTATTTAACGAAGTAATGCATGCCTTCACCAAGCATTATCTAGAGGAGAAGAAGTGGTGAAGAATCGACCAAGTAATGCAACTTGATTAAGATGGTAACTTGGTTAAGATACTTGTAAAATTATGAGCTTAAAAACCATAAAAACTCAAGTATCAATCGGTTGGAGTCTTAAGGCGTTTAGTCCGCGAGAAATTTCGGCTAGCGTAGTAAGACTAGGGTATGGCTATCCTCAGACTATTTCCGTACCAGCATGCAGCCGCGTCATGTAACCCATGTGCGTTGAGTTGTAGGGTTGGTATGAAGAGCTTGGAGGTTACTAGGCTCGCTACCCTGGTCGAGGCTGTCTACACGATGGTGTGGCTCGAAGTGTTGTTTTGATTGCATGTCTTTGTGGTTGCAATGCGGAGGTGTTGAGGAGAGGAAGCATACCGAACCCATAAATTAAAACTTGTTAAAAACTTTTTAGCTTTTAGTCAAGTTTTATTGCTTTGTAGTTGATTGATTGCTTGCTAGATTTATTTGCTTAATTAGCTCATTATTCTTCTGCATGCTATCTCTGATTGATTGTTTGATTGTTGATTGCTTGCATGTTTGTTTGCTTGATTGCTTGTTTGATTGCTTGCTTGATTGATTGTTGTTTTGGGGATTTGGGGTTGGGGATTTATTTTCTGCAGGAACCCTGTGATTCACTAAGTAATATTAGATTACTTATGATAAAAATTTGTCTTGCAGGTAACCTTAGAGGGGATTAGAGGGCGTGGTGAACGATATGACCCGGAGTAGTTTTTGTGTCTGTTTGTAAAATCAAGTATGTTTTATATGTAACCGAACCTTTGGCACTAGGCCTTACCTTCGAACTATAATATTTTTGGTAACCATTTTGTAATAAACTCTTTATATATTAATACAATCGGATTTTATATTCGTATGAGTAATAACTGATATAGACTTTGTCTGAATCGGCTCAAAGTCTGGGATGTCACAAGGGTTGCAAAGCCTAAAGGACGTCCCATGCGGTCGGAAACGCCGCCGACGGACTGGCTAAGGGTCCTGATTCGTTCACGAACCTCGGCCGGATCGTTGGTGGATGTTTTCAAGTGGCGTCCCGGGGCGGCCCATGGCCTGTCCGGCCATAGGACGGTTCAGGGGCGTTACAGTTCCAATCGGTCAAAAGTCTCCAAAGCTAAGGTGAGTTGTGGATTTTGGGGGTTGGGAGGTGTGTGAGCTCTCTAGCTCTTGCATCGACCCTTGTGTGTTGCATTAGTTCCTTGTTGCATGTAGATATGTAGATTGCATGTATACAAGAGGGATTTTAAGGGGTTTTTAAAGCATTCTTGGGGGAGAATAGATTTTCCTTAGACTAGATGCAAGTGTGAAATCCCTTGCATGCTAGATCTAAAGGTTTAAAGTGATTTGGGATGAAAGAATAATTTTGCAAATCTCATGCAAGTGTAAAATGCCTTGCATGATGGATTATGGGGGTTTTAAGACTTTTCCAAGGGTGGAAAATAATTTTAAAAATCACATGCAAGTGTGAAATGCCTTGCATGTTCGATTTTTTGGTTTTCTCAGTCATGGGGATCGATGGAAAAATTAGTAAGATTGAGTAATTTGGGAGTTGAATCATGCATATGAAATTTACTTTTATTTTTGCATGAATTTTTGGGAGAGGTTAAACTCCTAGACTTGATGGGAGATCGGTCTAGTTGAGAGAATGTTATTTTCGGTGAGTCCATAAGAGAATCTCCTGTGTGGAAAGAGTCATATAAGGACCCAAAAATATAAGAAGATAAAGTTTAACCTCTAAAGTGGGAAAGGTGGTTGTTGGTGAGGTCATGCGAGAATCTCCGGGGAGGAAATAGCTGCATGTGTACCCAATACCAAAGAAAAATAACCTCATGGTGTTGATGGGAGATCAAACCATTTGGAGTGTTGTTTTTTTAGTCATGTGAGAATCTCTGGAAAGGAGAGAGCCGCATGCATGTGGAAAATATGGGAGTTAGGATGCATGAAAATTTTTATGTTTAAATTGAGGTTAAAACTTTGGGGTTGGGAGCATATAGGATGCATGCATGTTTATTGTTTCTTAAGTTGCTTGATTGTTTTCTTGTGGCTTAAGCCTTGTGTGTGGTGATTGTTTGTTTCTTGCGTGTGATGCTTGCATGTTTGTGTGTGGTATGGTTGTGCTTAATTCTTGGAGTCTTGAGTCCTAGAGTTAAGCGTTGTCCTAGCTAGATCGCGGGTTAAATGTCTCGGCTCTTAGCTAGATGATTGATCTTTGTTCCTGACATGTGTGGAAGTCCGGTGAGCTAATCCAGAGGAATCTCATGGCAGGATTGATTCAGGTCTAGCTAGCTACTAGCCTGAACCGCATGTCGATGCAGCACTGTGTACCTGGTTGTTTGACCTGGGATGGGTGACAACACGGAGGATTTGGGGTGTGTCCGGTTGGTTGCCTTTGTGGTATCAACGCGGAAGAGTGTTGGGACGGAACAGATGATCGATGGGCCCTAGGTTGTGATGGTGTTTTCCTTAGGTTGTGGAGTTGTTTTCCTAGGACGTGTGTTCCCTAGGATGTGAAGTTGCTTTCCTCAGGTTGATTGTGATATCCCTGGGAGAGGTCTGGTTGTGTTAGTCACGGTGTGGATACCTGACTTGGGTGTCAAGTGTGGTCAAGTGATCTTGATGAACTGATAGCCTGTTCCACCTTGGCAGTGATTGCAGGTGAAGTGGCGTGGAGGCCAAGTTAGAGTCAAGGTCTAGACGAGTCGGTTCTTGTTTGTCCTTGCTTGATTGATTGTGTGTGTTGTATGCTTGCTAAGCTTCCGCATTGTGGGGTAGTTGAATGTGTTGAGATAGCATGTTATTGAGGGATAGTATGTTAGAGGGTTGCCTAACTCACTGAGTGATCTTAGATTCTCACCCCTCTCCACAATTGTTTTTCTTGCAGAGAAAGTTTTAAGAGGGTAGTACCGAGTTTAATGGATCAGATAGGATGTTTTCGTGCTGTGTTGCAAAGTCCTTGCTTCTTCTTGTTATTTTTAATTCTCGTATTCTTTGTTAAGTTGGATCCAACGCTTTTATTTTGTATTGTTACTGATTTTGTAAACTTTATTCTATATATAATAAATCGATTATTTTCATACATAATTTGGAGAAATGGAGCTGGTACGGATTAGTCCGGGCCAGCATAACTCCGTGTATGTACCGAGGGTTGCGAAGCCTATGGAACACACGTAGCAGATAGATAACTGCCAGTGAACTGGCTGGGGAACCTAATCCGTTGGTGGAACCTTGGCCGGATCGCTAGCAGTTGTCTGATTGTGACGACCTTCGGGACGGCCCGCGGTTAGTCCGGCCGTGTGGACGGAACGGGGGCATTACAATCTATTCCCAAGGACACACTTTGCAAGGTTTTGGAGTGGGAAGGACGAAATGATGATGAACAATGGATGAAAACTTCGAAAGATGCAGCGAAATGGATAGATTAATGGCGATGAAGGTGAAAGGAATGGATGCAGCGGATTGAAAGGGGAAACGAAATGTACTTCCAAGAGAGATGAAAATCTCTTAGGCTACTCGCTTGAATACAACTTAGATATGACACATTAAGAAGTAAACAAGTTGAGAAGATGTAACATACTCCTCAGATCAAACAAGTAGAAATGAAGTTTTTGATTAAAATGTTTGATGAGTAGCAAATGAGAAATACATGGTGTTTATATAGAAGAGGGAAGACGAAGGAGAAGAGGGGAGAGAAGAAAAGCATGCAAGAGCATGCACAAGGTCAAGCTCATGCAAGGACATGCAAGAGTCCACACTCATGCAAGCTCATGCAAAGTGTTTTGGAAATTACAAAAACATTAAATGCAAAAGAGATAGAAAAATGGGCCAACGCTTTGTAATGGGCCCTGGACCACGACTTGGACTGGCAAAGGGATCTTGAAAGTGTTACTTAGGCCTCATTAAAAACCTTGTCATGAAAACTCAATGGGACAAAACTTGACAAGGGAAAAAGAGTGCATAATCAACACTTAACCCTTTACCGAGCACCTTGTGCTGTGAGCATCGTCCAAATGGTTTGAGCCACGTCTTTTTGCTTCTTGTCCAGCTCCTTAATTATTCTATTGATGGCTTGGTTGAACCTCTTGGATCTTGACCTTGTTAGAGGACCCGCCAGAACAATCAACGCTTCCTCTGATGCTTCCTCTGGTACAGGCTGCTCCTCCAATGCTTCCTCTTGTTTAAGCTGCTCCTCTGCTACAAAATTCTCCTCAGGTCCATGTTCTTTGGTCCATGTTCAGAGCTCACAACAGAAGAATATACAAAAATCATTCTTCAGGTTACTGCTTATTTTAACAATATAAACTTAAAGCTGACACTGAGACAATAGAAGGATCTTCCTCGAGTTGGGACAACCTCTCTTGCACATATTTCTCATATGTTTCTACAACAGAATTGGTTCACCATTTCGTCTTGGATCTGTCGATACGACTTTGGCCCTGAGAGGTGGACATGAGGACCGAGGCCATTACGGTCAGACATACATGCATCGAAATAGGTTTTGCTCCTTTGATGTGCTTCTTCAGTGTCCTAGTAATCTGTCATTGTTTTCCAGAGAGTATTTCCAACCCATTTAGGTTGGCGTCTACTAGTTCTCACGGTACTAACCATGTCTTCAAGCCGATTTTGACAGATGACCTCGAAATTAGCTTGAACAGTCCCAGTTATTAAAGGATCCCAGGTGTGAATTTTCTACAAAAACAAAAAGAAAGGAGCTAATGTAAGTGAAAAGAAGACAAGTAAAGCTATATATGAAGAATAAAGCTATATACAAAGAGTAAAGCTATATGTGAAGGCTATAGGACATAAAACTTTACCGTGAACTCAAGGAAGTATCTCTCTTGTTTTTCCCGAGGCACACATTTCGAGCTGTAGTAGGGAGCTTTGAATTTGTTTATAAGAACTTTAGTAATCTTCCGAACAAGTTTAGATCCTTTGTCACGATGAAACCTCCATACACATGAAACAGTATAACAAGTATATGATCGGCAACAGTCGGAGACACTTAGAAACCAAAACCAAAGGCTACCATTACAATAGTCGACTACGAGACTTCAAAAGAAACAAGATATAATACCAAAACCAATGAGACCTAAACACTAATATGAAATGAGACCTAAACACTAATACCAAAACCAATGAAATCATACCATTGGGTGTTTAGTAAGGGTGTGGGAGAGAGGATGGTGGTGAACTTATCCATGTTTGGCACCACAAACAACACATTTAGAGCCTGCAACATGTCCTCTTGAAGTTTCGGCAACACCGGAGGAGATTCGTCTTGGAAGTTGTTGCCTTGATACGATGGATGCGAATGATGACTGCGAGTCTGAGAGACTTGAACTGGAGAAGGCGGAGGGTCAACTTGAAGAGTGGCAGGATGCGAAGGATTGTAGTGGACTTATTTTGAAGGAGTCAGGTGTACTTGAGGATGCAGTGGGTGAGTATAGGAGTTCTGAAAAAGTTGTTGAGGCGGAGGGTAGTTCCGGATCTGAGCTGCCGTTGACTGTCAATGCAAAACGGGGACTTGTACTTCAGAAGTCTGCAGCGGAGGAGGAGCTTGGACCGCCGGCGTGAAGTTGTACTGACTGGGTAGAGTGTGAGGCCGTTGTTTTGGTGTTGACACTCTGACTCTCTGAGAAAGGTTAGGAGCAACTTTTCTCTTTCTTCCTCGATTAAGCATCATGTGACTAATAGGCGTAGAGATGAGAGTTTGGATCGATTTAGAGATGAGAGGAGATGAGAGTTTCTGGGATTTGAGAGGAAGAAGATAGTGATGGTTAGGGTTTCAAAGGAAGAAGATCGATTGAGAGAGAGGAGATGAGAGTTTTGGGGAATCGAGAGGAAGAAGATCGATTGACGCCTTAGGGTTTCAAAGGAAGAAAATCAATTGAGAGAGAGTTTGGATCATTGAGAGATGAGAGGAGATGAGAGTTTCGGGGAATCGAGAGGAAGAAGAGAGTGACAGCTTAGGGTTTTAAAGGAAGAAGATTGATGGGTTTGGGTTTAATTAGAATTAGTTGGGTTTAATAAGATTTAATTTGGGCCTATAATCTAAGCCCAATTTTTGAAATTCAAATTACAAATATTAACCCATAATTATTTATAAAATACTGAATTAACTAAACAAAAGTACACAATAATCAATATAATTATTCATAACATATTTAACATAAAAAGAATATAAAAAATTACTATGTAATAATACATAATATATTAAACATAATTAAACATACTACTCATATGGTTCTTTGGCTTCTTGTTTTCATCATCAGAAGACGATAAATTACACTGGGATTCATCATTGGATTAGCTTCTTCTACCAAACACTCGACTAAGAGATCTTCAACTGTAGTCGTCAATACAACATCATCATTTTCTGTTTGCAACAGAGTCAGTTCTTTGTTTTCATATTCTCCTGAAATGTTTTCCCTCGGATTTACTTTCAGAACACTTAGCCACTCCCGCTTTGGTTTCTTTGTGTATGGATACAGAATATAGCAAACTTGATCTGCTTGAGATGTTGTTTGCAAAATCACAATTTAGTATGGATAGTTACATTAATTAAAAAATATATCTAAATTATAATGAGTCTTACGTACCTATTTGTTGTATTTTCTCGATGAGTTCACGTGTACAACGCCACTATTGCTCTTCCGAGTCCTTCTACCGATGACATGATCATACCACTTACAATTAAAAAGTGTGATTTTCAAATTGGTCATCTCCTCATACTCAAGTTATATGATATCAGTTAAGTTCCCGTAGAAATCTGCACCATTAGATGCATCAGTGTAATTTTCACCTTTAACACATACACCATAGTTACATGTCTTTCATCCAGTGCCGTGATTCTGCGTATGAAACACAAGCCTCTTGTAAAGTATATTTGACCTTGTGTAAAGGTCCATGCACTATCTCTTGAACCCAAGTAGGAAAGGGATTGGTGGCGTTCCAGTATATAACCAGCATATATATATAATAATAAAAACATCAATATATATATATATATTATAAATGGTATAAATAAATGCATAATATTTGCAGGTTACATGCGTTCTAGTAGACTTACATAATCTTTCACCCACACATGATATTCTTCAGCTCTTTTCGTGGACAGTTCTTTTTTGGTTAATTCTGGATATTTGGTAGAAAGAAAATCCTCCAACATACTAACAAACTAAAATATATATGAGAAAAATTGTGGAGTATACATTTTCTAAATGAAAATGTAAGTTGGGAGTCTATAAGCAAATACCTCTCAATTGGTTGAAAATAGTCACAATTTCGTAAAATATATGTATGTGCGCACTAATAGTGTCTCTTTGAAAGCACTACAACAAATATGGGTATTGATAGCAGATTATAATAGCACAATTTCTGTAACTGCTATTAAAAGTGAAATGAGAGTTTGGAGAATAGACTTATAGCATTGCACTAATGCTATGCCTAAAAATCAATAAGCGGGAACTAAAAACACCTGATTCCGCCAACACTTGTGAAAAAAATAACATTTTGGCGGTCTCAATAATAAAATCTTTACATTTCATAGCACAAAAAAAAAGACAAAATAAATAAGGCAAACAAAAAAAAAGACAAAACCTTCGAGTTCTCCGTCGACTCGTTTGCTCGATCCTCATCTCCATCGATTTTTCTTCTCCATCTCTCGCCATCTCCGTCGATTTCATCCTCTAGATCTCTCGCCATCTCAGTCGATTTCGTCCTTTAGATCTCTCGCCATCTCCGCCGAAACTTATTCTCATATCTGATTTTCAGGTGAGTTGAAAGTGAGTTTATAGTAGCTATACACAGCAGTGTGTTTCGTTGGTTGTTGTAATTACAGGTGTGTGTTTTTTTAATAGGTGTGGGTTCTCAGATATCGGGGAAGAATACAATCACTATAGAGGTTAGACACATCTATCGATTTCTTGGCCTTTTGTATCGATTTCTTGTTAATAGGTGTGTCTCTGTGATTGATTGTCAAAAATATGTTTAACTTGTGGTCATTGTTGCTTGTATCCTCTACCGTTTGAACTGTGTCAAGGGAAACTAGGATTTTTAAGAAAAATGTTGGACAAGGCATGGGTGCATTTATGCAGGTAATTATAATTGTTAAAAGTGTTTTGTTTATGCATTTCGACTAGTGTTGTGATACTTATGTATTTTTCTTATACTTTTCTCTTACATGAACTCTAGGGTTGATTCTGCATATGAGAGTGGTGCTCGATGTTTTGTTGAAGCTGTTAGTTACAAATTAGCAGTTAATGGAAAGATAATTTGTTCGTGCACCGGATGCCGCAATTTAGAGCGCCATACATGCAACGAGGTTGTGTCTCATTTAGTTATAAATGGAATGGATGAGGCTTACAAGAGACGTACTGATTGGTTTCACCATGGAGATTCTGTTGGTTTAGTAGAAGGTCATGATAGAGTGTGGAATGCTGAGATTCTGGGTTTATACGAAGCTGCTAAATGGTCTGATTAAGATTTAGCTTGTAAGGGTTCAGATTTATGTGAGGTTGCTGAGGGAGAGGATAGGCAAGAAGATGAGTTTTTAACAAAACTTGCAGAAGCTGAAATGCCATTGTATCCCACATATGTGAATCATAGCAAGCTTTCAGCTACAATTACACTGTTTCGGATTAAAACTCAGAATGGCTGGTCAGACAAGAGCTTCAATGATTTACTGGAAACTTTACCAAAAATGTTACCTGAAGACAATGTACTACACAAATCAACATATGACGTAAAGAAGTTTTTGAAATCTTTTGATATGAGATATCAAAAGATTCATGCCTGTGTGAATGACTGCTGCCTGTTCAGAAAGAAGCTGAAGAAGGTTGATACTTGTCCAAAATGCAAGTCTTCGAGATGGAAGACCAACATGCACACTGGGGAAGTCAAGAAGGGTGTTCCACAGAAGGTTTTGAGGTACTTTCCAATAATCCCTCATCTGAAAAGGATGTTCAGATCGGAGAAAGTGGCTGCGGATTTGAGATGGCATTTCAATAACAAGAGCAGTGACGGGAAATTATGCCATCCAGTAGACTCAGTGACATGGAAGTCAATGAATGACAAGTATCCTTCTTTCGCAGCTGAGCAGAGAAACTTGCAACTTGGGCTCTCTACTGATGGGTTTAACCCCTTCAACATGAAGAACAGCCGATACAGTAGTTGGCCTGTCTTGCTCGTTAATTATAACATGGCTCCTGACTTATGTATGAAGGAGGAAAACATCATGCTTAGTTTGTTGATTCCTGGACCGCACCAACCTGGTAATAGTATAGATGTTTACTTAGAACCTCTGATAGAAGATTTAAATCGTTTGTGGTCTAAAGGCGAGGTGACTTACAATCCATTTAGTAAAACAACTTTTACGTTGAGGGCGATGCTGCTTTGGACCATAAGTGATTTCCCAGCATATGGAAATCTTGCTGGTTGTAAAGTAAAGGGTAAGATGGGTTGTCCTATATGTGGGAAGCACACCGATAGTTTGTGGCTGAGTCATAGTAGGAAGTTTGTATATATGTGCCACCGAAAAAGTTTGCCTCCGTCACATAGATTTCGAGGAAAGAAGAGTTGGTTTGATGGTAAAGCAGAGCATGGAACAAAGGGAAGGATACTCACGGGTAGAAATATTTCCTTACTACTGAGAAACTACAAGAATGATTTTGGTAATAGAAAAGAGA